>NC_068285.1:13591667-13694167 GCF_025860055.1 Xyrauchen texanus | reverse complement strand
AAGTGTGTGGAAGACCACAAGTTTAAACAGGAAATGGGGATGACACTAGACTGACTCACACAGCAAAGAGGTTTGTGGGTAACTGTGACACACAGGAGTTGGCATGGGACAAAACCTTCACGTTTTTCACACTCTTTTATAAAGGCGTGTAGAGAGTGATATTTCCAATGAAGATTTGACAGTGTGCTAAATTATTCATGTTTATTGTGTAATAGAAAACACGAGATCAGCCATTACAAACACTGATGAAAGATATTGCAGGCTTTAAGTGAGCTTAACTATGTTGTAAAATGTCTCTTTAGCATATTCAAATAAATAATATGCAAATGCAGATCATTATTTATCGATAAATCAAATATGAAGAGTCTTTAAGAAACACGTAAGCTCCTAAAATTGAAGGGCCTATATTAAATAATCTCGCCAAATTGGAAATGTGCTGATTTTCAATGTTAAATGCAACCGTAGAAAGTTGAGGTTATAAAGTCAAGATATAGACAGAAGAACAGTCCTGCTTCATAAAACATCAACATTGAGCATCTTTATTCACGTCTATCTATTTATTCACCTACTGGCTGATTTATCACAGCCTCTATAAATCTTGGATCACACTTAACACTTTTAAAATATTAACAAATAAATATAAAAACATTCTTCAATGTTTCTTTGCAACACGTTCTGTTCAACAAAGAACCCTCAACTTATCAAGAATTGTTATTATTATTTATGTAATTGACCTATTCATTTTATTTGACTCCTTTGTTTTATTATTGATTTATTCAGACTATTATTTTCTTTAAAAGTCTAACATTCGTAAGCCGATTACATAGCCATATTTGCATTGCGGGTTCCTCAGACCAGCGTATTGATTTTAGGGTTCTTTAAAGCACTTGTTTTCTAAAGGACTGTAGAATAAAAAGTGTTTTTAGAAGTTTAAAAATGTTCTGCTGTGGCATCAAGCTGTAAACCCCTCATAGATCTAATTGCAATCCTTATTTTTAAGAGTGAAGGGTAGTCTTTAGTCAAACACACCGATGAAGGAAGTGTGAGACACTTTTATGCAACCAACAGGTCATGTTCGCGTCTCACAGGCCTTTCGTGGCTTTGCACCACGAAAGAACAAATCACTGTAATTTTACAGTGTGCTTACGCTTGAAATTGATAGTTCGTCTCACCAATGTGACTATCTGGAAACGGGTGATCAATCTTTTCTTTCATTTCAACTCATTCAATATCAATGAGTAATTCATCTTAATTTAGTAACTCACTGGAGTGCAGTGGGTGGCAGAGGATGGAGGTTTTGTTTGCCTCGGTTGGAAAGTGGCTTTAACTTGAGTTTGCCTCCTGTGACTAAAGCAAGTGAAATTAGTGAACCGCTAAAACGGCACCCGCAGTCACAATAGTGGCATATAGAGTGAAGGAGCTGTTCTCATTGAGTGATCCGACGACAGAAGGAGTTCTGAAATATTCTGGTGAGTCACAAACACACCGACCTGCGATATCTGATTGAAAAATACTTCATGAAATACGGCAGCCTATTGAAATAGGCTAGACTTTAATATCAGATTGCTATTTTGATTTCTGTGCATGATTCTTGTGGATAGGTCAGTGTTTGTTGCTGTTGTTGTTGTTGTTTGTTTAGTCAAAAGAGTTGAGAGAGACTCGATTTTAGCAATCGCTCATTCCTTTTTTTGTATTATTTTTAATTCACATTTAAGTCATTCCGCATTAAAGTTCAGATAGTTCATGTTGAGTGATTTTTTTATATTGTGAGTGCTGAGGTGTGTCTTTTGAATGTCTAATTTGTGTAAGTTTGTTCCTTATGAGACTTAAATTACTTAAAAATGTTTATTTAAAATAAAATGTCAAAGTTAGTTGTAAATATAAATGAAAAGGAAACACTTTACAATAAGGTTGTATTAGTTAACATTAGCTAACTGCATTAGTTAAAATAAACTAACAATGAAAAATACTTTTACAGCACTTATTAATATCGGTTAATGCTAATTTCAAAATGTACTTATACATTTTCTAAATAAAAAGTTGTATGTTAACACTACTTAATGCATTATGAACTAACAATGAATAATTGCATTTTCATAAATTCAATAAATTGACACTAACCAAGAATATGAAATGCTGTAAACATATTGTTTATTGTTAGTTTATGATATTAAATTAATTTACTATTGTAAATGAAATAACCTTGTTGAAAACTGTGACCAGTTATATATACGTTCATTTAGAGTGATTACATTTTTGTATAATATTAGATTTGTATAATAAATGTTGCTAAATGTATTTGTTAATAAAGATAAAATCAAGGATCAAAGATGTTTATAGGAATGCCTATTAACTTTGTGTTTACAATCTTCCTTTACCAAATTGGCTTGATTGCATCCTTAAAATGAATCTTAGGTTTGATCAGTGGATTTGATGTTCAAAAGTACAGTCTAGCCATGTAATATGGCCTAATATAACAATCAGAGAACTGGAAAGGAAAATCTATTTGTTCTTGAAAATGACCGTGTAGATGGTCCAAGGTGGCCATCAATTTCACCCTGAGTAAGGATGAGAAAAGCTCATCCTCCTGCGAAGTGCAACACGTGCTCTCACGGGATGAAATCCTCTCCTGTCTGCATTAACAGCTATTGGCTGAGTGTACACGTTTGTTTGTGTGTACGTGAGTGTATATCTATATGAATGATGCTGTGCAGGATGGGACATGCCCCTCTGTCCCTGCTGCTTTCTGGGAGGCGCAGGTGCTGTATTAGGATGAAGTGAGCGTCAAACAGGACGAAAACAGAATGAAATAGAAAAGTAAAGGACAAAGGAAAGACGGATGAAACAGTTGAGATGCACGCAGAATACTTTTGCAGATGGAAAGTGTAAATTGAATTTTGCGACTAGTGTGTTGTTTCATTGATTAGAGGCTTTGATTTAATTATAACAACTTGGATGGAATTTTATTTATGTATTTTATAATTTTACATCACATGACAGATGAATCCTGGATGTGGCAATACCAATATTTTAAACAATGTTAGATAGCTATTGTGGAAATTGTGGATTAAACTGCCATGATAATTTAAATAATAAGCATAAATATATACAGTAGATTAAATACATATTGACTACTTTATATTAGGGTAATAACTAATATCATAAAAATGGTCTTTAAGTAGTTTCTTTCTGTTTTTGCAGATAACAGGATGTCTAAATCCGTAGAGGATGACAGGATGGGGACTGAGCTTCCAGTGGACAGTACAGGTAAAAATGATTATTTCAACATGAATGCGAGTGTCTTTACGGAGCCTCACACTATTGAAGTTGTATTTATGGCAGAACACTTAGACATTAGTACAATATATTATGTGATATTGTGGTGGAGATAGACTTTTCATGTTTTATCGCCCCCACCAGAATGATTCATGTATATTCCTAGATGTGTTTGTGAGTGTGTGATTTGGTTTTGTCACAATTCTCTCATTTTCCACTTTATCTGAATCACATACTCACAGAACCCTTTAGTCAGCCATGGTGCCAATCTGATCCACACACACACCAGTATGCGGTTACCCAGGTTAAACGCTCAATGGTATTCCAATAATGCAATGCCTCTGGCTAACCAGACCACGCTTTGTTGATGTGAGGACCGGAGCCTGAGGCACTATTCTGACCTGATGTGTGCTTGTGTGTGTGTGTTTGTGTATGTGTGTTTTTACAGACTCTGAGAGGAACAGTCCTGAGGCCAGCGATCAGGTGAACATCTTTCACTAAAAATGTTATATGAGTTATTGAGGTCAATAAATTAGTTCAATAATAATAATTTGGGCTGTCGAGTTAACGTGCTAATTCAGTGCGATTAATTATATAAAAATATTGTGTTAAAAACTGCATGCAATTATTAATGTTCCCGAACTGTAATAAAGAATATTCCTACCATCTGAGTAATTTATATTTGAAGCACCACTTGTTTTCAGCAGGGTGCAGCAAGCGAAACTCCAGCTGTGAAGTCAATAATACACACTCAGGCTTGCTTGAACCAGCAACAGCACAAGATGAGAATGCGTTCTTGCATTCCCACCCACCATCTTCTCCTTTGGAGCCAGCAGCGACTCAGGTCGTTGAGCGCCACTCACATCCCAGGCAATGACAAGGCACGCTCAGTGGAGAGTGGAGGCTCCACCCCCAGGCGGTCCTGCTGATTTGGGAGCGGTTCAGAAAAGCACAGGTAGACCTGTTCGCTTCCCAAGAGACCTCCTACTGCGGTGGTGGTGTAGTGGTCTAAAGCACATAACTGGTAATCTGGTAATCAGAAGGACGCTGGTTCGATCCCCACAGCCACCACCATTGTGTCCTTGAGCAAGGCACTTACCTCCAGGTTTCTCCAGGGGGATTGTCCCTGTAATAAGGGCTCTGTAAGTCGCTTTGGATAAAAGCGTCTGCCAAATGCATAAATGTAAATGTACTGCGCGCTCTGGTACTCCCTAGTGGAGGCTCCACTCGGGACAGACGCGCTGGCACACAGCTGGCTCCAGGGGCATTTCTCCCAATGAGCCTACTTGCACGGGTGCTGGTAGTTTGAAGGTTTATGTAGCCGCCATATCGGCTCACAACAACGCAGTGGACGGTAAGTCCCTAGGGAAGCACAATCTGATTATCAGGTTCCTTAAAGGTGCCCAGAGGCCTTCTGAAACCCCCTTCAAGCTGCTAGAATCAGTCGAGCTCAAAGCCCTCTCTTGCCTGGAGTTCGGTCCGGCAGACCCCTTTGTCGTCCTAAGACCGCGACCGGGCTACGTGCCCAAGGTTCCAACGATGCCCTTCAGGGACCAGGTAGTGAACCTGCAAGCGAAGCTGCCCTGGGAGGAGGCAGACCCAGCCTTTTCATTGCTGTGTCCGGTGCTTGCTTTGCGTACATATGTGGACCGTACTCAGAGCTTTAGATGTTCTGAGCAGCTCTTTGTCTACTTTGGTGGACAGCGGAAAGGGAACGCTGTCTCCAAACAGTGCCTTTCACACTGTGTCGATGCCAGCAGGCTGGGCAACACCCAATACCTTTACGAGATTTTACATTCTCAGGGATTAGTCTGTGTCATCCAATGTTATCTCAGGTCCGAGCACGTAGAACTAGGGAATGCGGAAACCTGTTGCTTTGGCGCGCAACTGCCTGCCTGCACCTGCGTCAGCAGCGCACACACACGGTTCAGCGCATGACGTGATTGAACAGGGACCACTAGTGTTGCTTCACTCGACACAACGTCGAAGTGAGCGACAGACGGTGAATGTCTAGGTTACTGTTGTAACCTCCGTTCCCTGATGGAGGGAATGAGACGTTGAACGGAGCCACTGCAATGGCCGAACCTTATTCTCGGCTCCTCAGTGCAAAACCTGAATGAACAGAGGCATGATTCCCTCCCTTTATACCTGTATGTCTCGTGGAGGGACATGCACATTCTGTCTGCCAAATTCTCATTGGCCTTTTCTCAAGTTCAGAGGTAACCGAGGCCTTCAAGAAAGTCCCCTAGTGTCGCTTCACCCAACACGATATCTCGTATCCTCCATCAGGGAACGGAGGTTACAAACAATCTGTTTAATCAATATTTTGTTTCTAATCATTTTTGTTCCTTATCAGACCCAGCCAATAAAAACAAGCCCTTTCTGCCTGTCTCCTGCCCCCAGCAACAAGGTGTGTTTGCATGTTTTTCTTTTTTATTCCTCATTTACTAACACAGATGCCCTCAGGTAATTCCACGTTAGATTAGCAATATGCAAATGAGAATTCTTTAGTCCTTTGTGCTGCATTCCGAACTAGATGTTAGACAAGATACAAGAGCAAGGGAAAGAGAGAGAATGGGAGAGAGCTATGATGTTTATAAGGTATATAAAGAGAGACTGATCAATCAGTAGTGAAAAATAAAGGGAGGGATGGACAGATGAGAGCAGGACAGCTGATGCTTCAGTTGCACATGCTGAACTGGATATTTACATAACTAAACGAGCACAACTGCTGCTCTTCACCTGAACACTAGAGTAAGTTCATGTTTGGAAATATGTGTGTTTATTTATGGAAATATACTTCAAGTGTTTTAATTTTGTGCGAGACACGAAGGTCTAGTTGGCATAGTCGGTTGTTGACATTTAGTAATGGCACTGGTCTACTGTATGTTAGTATCAAACTATGTGTACCAGTGCCAAAAGTGTACTATAATAATATGATTTATTAATATTTGTTTAATACTGTACTACAGTACAGTTTTATTAGTGGTGTTTTTAAAAACGTGTGGACTGTTAATTATGTTAACTATTAGAAGATTTTTTTTTACTGTAAGTGTATGTGACTGACTGGGTATATGTGTGTATAGGTGCAGAGGATCGTGTGTTACATTATTAGTGTTTATGCAATGTAAAAAAACTTCTATAACATATATATGAAGAGATTAGTGTTTTTGTTATTGTTTTTGTATATTTGAATGTATTTATTGTATGTATTTATATATTATATTATATGTGTGTTTCAGGTGAAAGCAGAGGAAGCCGCAGAGATGGCCAGTGTTCACACCCCTCCTTCTCCTCCGACTCAGCCTGCTCTACCACACACACAACTTATGCTGGCAGGCAGTCAGCTCGCTGGGGTATGTGCTCTCTCTCACACACACACACACACACACACACACGCACACACACAAAGACAGGTTCACGTGTGGAAAAACACATTTATGCCAAATGACAAACATACTAAAAACATTTTACATTTTTATGGGGATAGTTGAAGACTCATTTTTCAAATCTGAATTAACTAAGTAGCAGTCAACAAAATGGCATTAACGGAGTTAACAGTAACACTTTACACTAAGGTTCTATTTAGTGTAAACGCCTTGGGTGTCATGAATTAACAATGAACAGTATCTTTTTACAGAATGTATTTATCTTGGTTAATGTTAATGAATGAAAATACAGTCGTTCATGGTTAGTTTATCTGTTCCGTGAGGACTTTATTATTTGCTCACTTTATTGGTGAGCACCAATTTACAATAAATGCATGTACTATTTACCAAAAGATCCTTGTCTCTCTCTTTCTTCTGCGCTAGCATCTATACTACTCCAGTCACTTTGAGGACTTGGCAGTACAATACTGCAGATATTATTAACTTGTATGACAAATTGCTTGTTATGTTCCTCATTTGTAAGTAATTTTGGATAAAAGTGAAAGCTAAATGTAAATGTAAATAACACATTAACTAAAGTTAACATATACAGCTTTTAGTTTTAATAATGTATTCGTAAGTTGCAATTAACATTAAACAAGTTTAATAAGTGCTGTAAAGGTAATGCCAATTGTTAGTCCATGTTAATTCATTTCATTAACTAATGTTGACGAACTACTTTATTTTGTTAATTTACTTAATTGAAGCCACAGTGATGATATTAGTGCAATTGACCCTTTGCTAAGCTCATTTTGATGCTGTGAACGGTTTATTCAATATTGCTTTTACTATGACTTGAATCAATATGTAAATAAATTAACGTTCAGTTCTTAGCTTCCATTTATCTTGGAGCAAATGTAGGCGTTGCTGCAGATGTTATATGTTCATTCTGGGAATGAGGGCTGACACAGTTTAATTCATTACATGCTCTTCTTTAGATTTATTTAAAGATTTTTTAATCTTTAAATGAATTAAAAGAAAAACATTGCATGTAAATTAAGTGAAGCTCTAACCTTTCAATACATATGATGAATAACACATTTAATGACTAATAATCACTGAAATGTTTTAATGCTACAAATTATTTGGCATTTATTTTTTTTTCCCATTTTCTTTTTTTTCCCATCTTACAAACCCCTTCTGCAGTTCAGTAATGAGCACAGGGTGTTTTGAATACAGGTTGAACACCTTCCTCTAAAGTTCTGCTAATGCAGCTGAATGCAAAACAAATGACATATGGATACATGATCTCTCTTGCTTTTTTCCTCTTTCTTTTCCGCTTTGTGCTTCTTTTAACGCATGATATGGGTTGATGTATATAACCTTTGTCATTTATTCATGCTATGGATGCTGTCATAGGGTTGGTAAAATTGGCCTGCTTGCTTAAAGGTTCCTCAAGCTAAAACACTCAGAATTGTCCCTGTGCTAATTGGTGACAGTTCGTTTCTCAACCTTCTATCTCCATCCCTCGCTTCTTCCTTCCTCTCTTTAGCTGGCCGCTCTCCTCCCTGCACAGCAGCAGCTGTTACTGCAGCAGGCTCAGGCACAGCTGTTTGCTGCAGCGGTGCAGCAGTCCAATGCAGCGCATGCCGCCCATGCAGCTGCGGCGGCCAATCAACATCAGCAGACGCAACAGCATCAGGCCAATCAGGCAGCAGCACAAGCCCAGAGTCAAGCCAAACTTGAGCAAGCACCGCCTCCACTTGCCCTATCGCAGCCTATCCAGCTTACTGCCCAGGTACAGCTGCAACTCCTGCTGTGTGGTTTTAGTTTTAAAAGTGCATCTTCACATAGTCTTGCATTTCAGTTAGATGATTATTGTGGGTTAAATACAATTTGTAAACAGAAAGTTCCACATTGGAATTTTGATTGGATGAGCCATGTTCGAAGTTCTGGAAGTAAAGGTACTTTTCATTTCGTCCATTGGGGAATTCTTAACAATAACTTATAATCCTTTATAAGACCAAGGTTTTAAAACAGTGGTATATCTTTCTGCTACTGGCATCAGTCCGAATTATTTCAACTTAATTTTTTTTTTTTAAATCATGTTTAATAGTGGAATTCCTGGTGTAAAACGATACTACCCATGATTCTGAAATCCATCAATCAGGCAATTGCGGAAAACAACAACAACAACAAAAAATGTCAAAAGAGTTCTGCAGCGACTGGCCATTTCATGACACACTGTGAATAACGCAATCGAGTCGATGTTCCTACACTCTATCAACACTACTTTTATATATGTATACCGTATATCTGAAAATACTTTTAAGTATAATTTATGTATATTGTTTCTATACTTTGAATCAACCAATTAAAATCATAGGTTTTATATTTTTTGATTATTTCAAACTAAATTGTAGTTCAAGCACTCATTAAAGACATTTAGTATGCTTTTTGTCTGATTGTCAAATACTTTTTGCTTCAAATTGAAGTTTATAATGTTGTGACTTACCTCGGAGCTGGCTGGTTTGGTTCATGGCTTAGAACTCTGTTCTGAAGGATTTGATAAGGAAAGAATTATGAGTCCGCATTCAAAATAAGAAAAACTCACATCAGTTTATTTCTACAGAGGCTCCAACAGAGGTTTGCAAAGAGTGCATCTTTTGCTCTTTTGGGGCCTCTGTAGAAATACATCGATTTGAGTTTTTTTTCGTGTTTTTAATGCGACATTCCCCAACACACCCATTGCATATTTTTGGGTCTATGCACCTGGACCATTGGATTATAATTTTTTGAAACTTGGTCTGGTGTTTGGTGCAGCATTGTTTGTTGCATTGTTGAAGGATTTTTTGAAATCCCTATGAAAAAAAATAAATAAATAAAAGAATGGGAAACATTTTCCAGAACCAAGAAGGCTAAAATGTTGGAGGGCAATGTTACCGCACATCTGTGACCATACAGTGGTCTATGGTAGCAGACTGACTCATTGCTCATAACTACCGGAAAAGGCTTACAAGCTTAAAAACTTTTTTATTTTTATTTCAATTCCTATCATTAACTTTTTTTTTACTTATTTAACTTATCATTAAATAGTCTTTTGTCAAATTGTTGTTGTCACCCAAGGTTTTATCACTTACATCAAAAAATAATAATTAAAAAAAAAAACATGGAAAACCCATTTACAGTAATGCACCTACAATGCAAGCGTAAAATGATTCAAATATGCTACTATTGCATTTTGTTCCTGGACAGTCTGGTTAAGGAAACAGTCTGTTAGATGGTCATTTACAGAGTGAAATGAGACTAGAGTTGGAAAATATTGGATAATACAACTAGTGTTTTACTCTTAATGATTTGCTCACAACAAAAATTCTATGTAACATGGTTGGACCTTTTCTCCTGTTCCCCCTTGTCTTTTTCTCTTTTCAATCTCAAAAGTCTCTCTTTCTCTCTGTAAAGGATATTCAGCAGTTGCTGCAGCTACAGCAGTTGGTACTGATGCCAGGCCATCATTTACAGTCTCCTGCTCAGTTCCTGCTGCCCCAAGCCCAGACTCAACAGGGCCAGCAAGGTAAGTTACACCAATTCATACAATGTTGTGATGGTTATAGTCAGTGGTCATCATAGCTGCAACATGTTGAACACCCATCCTGTTACAGTATTTAAACACAAGCCTCATTCTAATTTCACGTAATAGTTGTTTCTCTGATGTCTTTAATTTTTTTATACGTAATCTAAAATACATTGTCATCTTGTAATGCTTTATTTTATAATTGACATTCACTCTCTCTCAGGTTTGCTTTCAACACCAAATTTGATTCCACTACCTCAGCAAAGCCCAGGGAGTCTCCTGACCACCCCACCTAGACTGGGGCTCCAAGGACAGGTAAACACACAGGCCTATGTAAGAGCCTAGGCAAAGAACAATTCTTCACTAATGAGGAACAGTCAAAGTTGTGCTCAGAATTCATACTCGTTGGCGTGATCTGTAGACTTGAAAAGTCCAGTGAATTGAAAGAAATGTTGCTGCTGAATACATCAAATTTACACCAGTCATGTGCCAACTGTAACAAGGGTACTATGAGACAAGTGACCTAATCAGGCCACAAGAAATAAATCTGGCCTCTTCCATCAGTTTTTTTCGTAAACCAGTTGCGATCATGACAAGCAACAGACAACAGAACATCAAGTCGCTTGGTTTCTATTTCTGTTGAGCTGGTGTGTGATAGACTGATGTGTTAACCTCACTCCCCTGGCCTAGTCTTTTGCCAACTTGTTAGCGCATGCCCGCTGACGCTGGTTCGAATCCCGCTCAGAGCGGGTCAAGTAGGACCGGCTACAGTGGTGCTGTGACCCAGATGGGAGTGAGGTTTAGGGGCTGAGTGTAATTGGAGCAGCTGGTATGTGAGAGCTGTGTGGTATGTGTAAACCCCGGAGCGGGATTCAAACTGGTGTCAGCCGGTATGGGTGGCAGGTACACTAACGAGGAGCCTAAGGCTACAGCCTCTAGCATCAGTCACTAGTGTGCCTCTTGAGGTCAGGGGAGTGAGGTTTACACATACCACACAACTATGATGTACCAGCTGGCTCCTGTTGCATATGCCCACCCGCAGTAAAATCACTTCACTCTCAAAAAGAGTTTTTTGCTCTGCACAGCATATTTACTTTCAGAAAGAATACCTGTTATACACATTGTCATACTAAGGGATGAATTTTGAAATAAGTAATTATGATTATTGAGAGAATCTTTTGGAATAAGTTCGAAATGGGGTCAAACTACGCAAGTGTTTGAGAAAGTAGTCTGTTTTCCCAATTTGTGCTGTAGCATCATCCTGACGACAGGCTGTGGTCATTGCAGAGGGAGAAGAGTGTGGAGAGCACCGTGAGCTCTGCCCCGTCCTCAGCCCAGCCCATGAGCTCCATTGCCACCATGACCCCACATGCAGAGGAGCCCAGTGATCTGGAGGAGCTCGAACAGTTTGCACGAACCTTCAAACAAAGGAGAATTAAACTGGGTTTCACACAGGTGTGTGCTAATGTCTCAATTTATTTTTTGTCATATTTTGAAAAGACTTAAAGTCTTTTAAAGTCTGACACTAAAAGATAAAACTAAAAAACACCTTTCATTTCATTAGCAATTTTGTAGATACAGGCAACAAGATCCAAGCACAATGTTCTCCAATGTACAATTCATCATTAATATGACATTAATACATTTAAAACAAATTTTTTTATTAAAATAGTACTTATATTTAAATGTCCATTACAGCATTATATGAGCAGAATCTGATGAATTGAATGAATGAAGTGAATGCTAACCATGCTCCATGTCTTCATGTAGGGGGATGTTGGCATGGCGATGGGGAAACTATATGGCAATGACTTCAGCCAGACCACCATCTCACGCTTCGAGGCTCTCAACCTCAGCTTCAAGAACATGTGCAAACTAAAACCCTTGCTGGAGAAATGGCTGAGTGATGCAGGTGTGTGTTTGTTAACGTGCAGGTCTGTTTCCTATTGGCATGTCACATTGCCATCCATTATGATCAATGTTATGTGTTTATTGTACAGAAACCATGGCAATAGACAACATGATGCCGAGCCCCAGTTCACTGTCCTCAACTATGCTGGGCTTTGAAGGCTTGCCCGGACGCCGCCGGAAAAAACGCACCAGCATTGAGACCAACGTCCGCATAGCCCTGGAGCGCAACTTTATCTCGGTTAGAAATACACATGAACACATGCGCCATACTACAATGATTTTAATTTCCTTTTACAGAAATCATTTTTGCCTCGTTTGTTATTCCACACAGCAGGAATGACCTCTTTTTTGCTGTCTCATGATAAAAATATATTGGTTTTATTTTTGCTGATGCCATTTGATTTCTCTCTGCAGAAGCAGAAGTCTACCAACAAACAAAATTATTGCAATAGACAGTATAAGAATTATATGCCACCATATTAAATGCCACATACACTGGCGGCCAAACGTTTGGAATAATTTGACAGATTTTGCTGTTTCAGATGGAAATTGGTATAATAATTCACCAAAGTGGTATTCAATTAAACACAAAGTATAGTCAGGGCATTACTGATGTAAAAAACAGCACCATCACTATTTGAAAAAAGCAATTATTTTATAAAGAAATCTAGACAGCAGCCATCACTCCACGAGTAATCATGCTAAATTGGTAATTTGTTACTAGAAAATCACTTGCCATTATATCAAACATGGTTTGTTTTTGAGTTGCCACATTATGCAATAGACTGGCATATCTTAAGGTCAATATTTGGTAAACAAATGGCAAAAAAGAAACAGCTTTCTCTAGAAACTTGTCAGTCAATCATTGTTTTGCTATACAATGCTTGAAATGGCCAAAAAACTGAAGATTTCACACAAAGGTGTAACTACAGTCTTCAAAGACAAAGGACAACTGGCTCTAACAAGGACAGAAAGAGATGTGAAAGGCCAGATGTGCAACTAAACAAGAGGATAAGTACATCAGAGTCTCTAGTTTGAGAAATAGACACCTCACATGTCCTCAGCTGACAGCTTTATTGAATTCTACCCGCTCAACACCAGTTTCATGTACAACAGTACAGAGAAGACTCAGGGGTGCAGGACTTATGGGAAGAATAGCAAAGAAATAGACACTTTTGAAACAGAAAAAGAAAAAGAAAAGGTTAGAGTGGACAAAGAGTGTTATGATCTTAACCCCATTGAGCTTTTGTGGGATCAGACTGTAAGGTGCGTGAGAAGTGCCCGACAAGACAGTCACATCTATGGCAAGTGCAACAGGAAGTGTGCGGTGAAAGGTCACCTGATTATCTGGATAAACTGACAGCTAGAATGCCAAGAATCTGCAAAGCTGTCAATGTGGAGGATTTTTTGATGAGAATTCTTTGAAGTAGTTTAAGAAGTTCTGATTTTTTTTTTTTCATATTGTAATAGTCATTTTTCACATTATTAATGTCCTGACTGTACATTGTGATCAGCTGAATGTCACTTTGGTGAATAAAAGTACCAATTTCTTTCCATCTGCACATTATTCCAAACTTTTGGCCGCCAGTGTAAATCTGGCACAAAAAGAACCATAGCTAATAAGAATCGTGAACATATTTTATGCATATATAGTATCATAGGCCAGTTTACAACCAAGGCTTAACTCTCAAATAACATAGTTTGGCATAGGCATTGATTATGATTATGAGTGCAGCAAGCAAGAGAACAAAGTAAATGGATGAAAAACATCCAACTCCCGCCACCCCAAGTAACACTAACAGTACAAATTCAAACTTTACTCATTTCAAGATCACTTTGTTTTATGCGGCTGGTCACAAATCTATCACAGACACTCTTTTTTTTATGAAGCACACGCAAACGTGTTGGTAAGACTGATCAATTTTTCCAAAGAAAATCAAAGTCAAGTTTAGGTAAACTGTAGAAAGCCACAATTGTATGAGCCAAAGCACTACAGGCATCTTATGTTATTTCGCTTTTTGTGGAGAAACCATAAAAGTCTCATTTCATTATTGAGGAAGTCATTTACCCAGCTGGTGTGATGTTGATGGAAATTGTAGGCCTATGTGAAAAGAAGACAATGGATGTAAACACCATAGTTCCATTATCAAGTAATACAGTCCACCGTCAAATCAATATGTCCCTTGTTCAAATGGTGATAAATTGAAAGGAACAGGTCAGTTTGCATAGCAGTTGATAGATCAACAGTGTGTGAGTTATTAGAATAATCACTGTAGTGAATTATTAAAGGGTTAGTTCACACAAAAATGCACATTTTCTCATGATTTACTTAACTTTAAGCCTTCCCAGATGTCTATGACTTTCCATCTTCAGCAGAACCGATGTGAAGATTTTTATATGCAGATTTCAGCTCTGTTTGCCCATACAATGCATGTAAATGGGTGCCATCAGGCTGCTGGCTGTTTGATGGTCCAAAAAGCATATTTAGGCAGCATAAAATTAATGCACATGACTCCAGTCAATCAATAATGACTTCTGTAGCAAACCGATAGTTTGGTGCAGGAAACAAATAGATATTTAAAACGTTTTAACCTTAAATTGTTGCATCCGCCCAGTGCTGTATTTCTGTTTGTAATGACTCTCACGTGACATTTGTTCCTCTATTGTGTACAAAGCGCAGGCTTCCGACTTCGCGCATGATTGCGCCATTGCGCTTGCGTCATTGATGCATTGACAGCTGGCAGGAATAGAGTTCAAGTTTTAATTAGCGATTTAATTTAACACAAACCTATCAATTTGCTTCAGAACACATTAATGATTGACTGGAGTCATGTGGATTACTTATATGCTGCCTAAATTTGCCTTTTGGACCATCAAACAGCCAGCAGCCTGATGGCACCCATTTACATGCAATGTATGAACAAACTGAGATGAAATCTTCACTTCAGTTCTGCTGAAGACAGAAAATCATACACATGTGCGATGGCTTAAAGTTAAGTAAATCTTGAGAGAATTTTTCAAGAACTTACCCTTTAACAAGTGAATTATTATTAACAATATCCAGTTCCAAAATAGTTTAATAATGTTTCATAATTACCATATTACTGTCACGAAGCCCTTTCCTCTGCCCCATCTCAGCTTCCTCACACACGCACACTATCTCCCGTCTCGCACACAGGCACTCGCTTCCCGCTCCCTCGCTCCGCCCCCCTGAGCGCGAACGCTCTTTTTCCTCCATCGGGCTTCCACGCCCAGTTTTGCTTTTACGAGCGATCTCCCCCCTCTGGCGCACTCGGCTCTTCAGCCTGAACATTATGACCACTTGCACTCACGCGCTTCCTATCCCCACACATTAGATTCACCTGCACTCGTCTCGTCACCTTCATTGTTCACACCTGCACCTTCCCCTATAAATACCCAGCACTTCCGTTTCACGGGTGTTGGTTATTGTGTGTATTTAGTTTCCCGTGCTTTGCCCCCCGCTAGTCTCGCCTAGTTCTGAACTCCTCTTGTCTTCCTCTTAGCTTGCCAACTCTTCTTGTTCCCCTGTGTTTTGCTCCCTCTAGTCCCCTCTTGTTATTCATCCTGTTTATCTTTGATTCCCCGGCTTTTGACCCTACGCTACCCCGACTATTCTTCATTGGATTTGCCCCTTGTGTGTACGTTTGTCTGGACTGCTTTTTATTTAATAAAGCGGTTTTCATCCAACGTTGTGACTGTCTCAACTTGTGTTCGTTACAATTACATTTTGTATTGGGTGTTATGTGTGGGAAACACACCCTAAAAAGTCCTAAAACTATTTAAAAAAAAAAAAAAACATGTTTCCTGTGTGCACATGCTCCCAAAAAAACATAAAAAGAAAAATTGTATTTATTTTCATTTACTTGACTATTTCTCACACACATCTTTGCATGCCAGGCATGATAAAATTTGCATTTTAGACACCTGAATCAATCAGTCATGCATCAACATGAAAGTGTTTTGGGCTGAAACTCAGCCTTGGTGCACATGTTTGGCATTTCTCTTGTACTGAGCCACATGTCCAGGGTGTTTCCCTGCCTTGTCCTGAAGGCTGGGACGGGCTTCAGCACTACCTGTGTCCTTACGCAAAACAAATGTGTAATTTAATTCTGTTTTCATTAGTTTTCACTGCCATCTAGTGGTATTTTCAAGTTGTGAAGGTTTCAAATTGTATTATTATAAACTGTGAATCTTAAATTTAAAATGTGGCCTTTTTTTTTTTTTCTTCTTCTTCTTCTTTTTTTTTTTGGAGTCACGAAAATGTATGTCAGTTTAGTTTAAATTTTTTCAGATAACAAAAATGTCTTCATTCATTTTTTGAATTTGAATTTAAAATGTTTTTTTTTTTTTTACTAATAACACCGCCTCGCTCCCCGTAGAACCAGAAGCCTACCTCTGAAGAGATCCTGCTGATGGCTGAGCAGCTCAACATGGAGAAAGAGGTCATCCGCGTCTGGTTCTGCAACCGACGGCAGAAAGAGAAACGTATAAACCCGTCCAGTGCTACCCCTCCCCTGCCCACTCAAGCCCCTGTACCGACGCACAAACCCCCCTGCTACAGCCCGCACATGGTATGACTCACCCACTCACATATTTTACTGTTGATTTATCCCAAAGCCATTTAAATTGATGCCTTCCTTTGAAATGATATTTGAATGCAGCATGGTGAGAATGGGTGCAAGATGCAGTTTAGAGAAGGCATGTCTGGTCATGATGTGTTTGAATAATGTTGCAGGAAAAAGAAGACCAGAAATTCAAATGTTAAGCCTAAAAAAACATTTAATGGACATTTTCTGTCTGTTTCTTTTCAGTTAAACTAACTTGAGCTACACTTCAACAATGTACTTTAAGAACCAGGGACTAAAAACGGTTCATGAAATGAAAACTGAAAATGTACAAAATATTTTGCAGAACGTAACAGAAAAGTGAATAAAGGGATTTTCAATTGTTCCGTAGTGAAAAATATATTTTTAAATGCTGGTAACAACCGGTTATAACTGGTTAATTTCGTTCCGATCATTTTTCCGTTAAACCAAAGGTAACTTTTGGAATTACACCACTTCATTGTACCTGCAAAAATTAATTGTGCTTTTAACCTGAAGGAAACTGCAGCATCACACAATTGCTTATTTTTGGTGAGGCAAGTGGCTTATTTTGGGCTTGTTTTTCCAGAACAGTTTGCTTGTTTCTCTTGTGAGATCTGGCAACACTACACTGGTATTTCACTCACTCCTAAGCTCAGAGTACTGTCATTTTAAAAATAACATTATTAACCATTCTTTTATTTTGTTCTTACCGGTTACCATTTGGATAGGAGGCTCGGGAACTTCGGAACCGGAACGAAAAAAATACAGTTTTTGCTCAGAACGAACCAAAATGAAAAACATTTCGTTTTTAGTCCCTGTAAAGAACTAGAGTGCATGTTTGAAGCTTTGGGTTAAGTTTAATTTTGTGTTATGCTGTTTCCTTAAAGTTTGCATTAGTGGTGCATGATTATGACAAAAATCATAGTGGTTGATTTTTCCCATTAATTGTTTAATTGTGATTAATTTAGATTGATAGAATTTACATAAATATTCTTTATGTAGACTAAAACCATCTTAGAACTGTGTTCATAAATTACTTAATTACAGTTTAATAGCATGATGAACAGAACTGTTACTAAAACAGTACAATGCTCAGCCGCAGCAAAACAATATGTTGTAAATAGACAATTTTGACGTAACGAGAGAAGCATGAAATGTTGACATAATTGACACATTTCATGATTAGTTATTTGTATCGAATGCAATTGTAATCTCATTCATTTCTTCGAATAATTGTGCAGCCTTTGCATGCACAACCAATAAAAGAAGTTAGAACTTAACTATGCTGTCTTTTTTTCAATTAGATGTCCAGTCAGGGACTGATTCAAGCAGCCACCAGTCTCAGCACAACAGGTAGGATTTCTCTAAGACTGCATAGATAGAATGCTTGTGTTGTAAAAGAATGCACATTTTACATTGGTGATTAAAAGGACAGACACTAAATCTTTCTCCGTATGTAGCTGTCAGTCCCACACCTTCCATGGCCTGCCCCCTCAACCCCAGTGGACATGCAGCAATGAGCTCCGCCCCTTCCTCTTTGACTCCGCCTCCTCTCAGCACAGTGAGCCCAAGCCCTCCCAATCTCAGCAGCCCTGGGCTGAACACAGGGTAAGAATAAGTCCACATGCAAAAGTTAATAAACCTAGCTATATTGGTTTTACGCACACCAGCTCCAGACACTCACAACTCTCCTGCTACTAAATCTAACATCACAACAACAGCATATATGGGTTCTGTGAAGCATAGCGAAATTTATGTTACCCACCTATCGAGAAGAAAAAGAGCAACTTCTGCAACCGTCTTCAAGCCATTTTACCCCTTGGAGGTCTCTCTGCAGATGAAAAGCCTCGCCGATGTTGACATGGCTCCTAGCCCTCGACTTATCATAATCCTTCTTTTAGTTTATATTCATCTGACCTTT
Organism: Xyrauchen texanus; assembly: GCF_025860055.1. Lineage (NCBI taxonomy): Eukaryota > Metazoa > Chordata > Actinopteri > Cypriniformes > Catostomidae > Xyrauchen > Xyrauchen texanus. Next base: position 13,675,510 of record NC_068285.1, on the reverse strand, counting down.
TTCTCTTGTTCTGTTTCTCAGCCATGTGTCCTCCTTAGAGTTTAGAAAGTTTGCATCAGACAGATTTGCTTTCACTCTTCTAATGAATTTCCCTCTATCTCTGCAGCCACCCTCCATCCTGTGCACGTGCAAGAACCACCCCGTTTACAATTGGCTGGAGTAGTGTTGTGTTGATCGATCGGTTCCACTTTGTTTTTGAACCATTTATTAACTTTGGTTAACTTTGGTTAATAAATAACCCCAAAAATGAATACAAATCACTTATTTTTTTGACATTTCAATCAATTATCTATAAACAGAATTATAAAAATCGCTAATTACTTTTTTAATTAAATTTATTATATTATATTTTATATTATATTTATTATAAGAGTATGCATTACTTCAGTATGTATTTTTATTATACTGAAATAATTACAGCTTAACTGTATTCTTATCATACTTCTACACTACTCTGTTGTGCTTCTTATTCTTATTTTATTACGACAGAGCACGTTGAATTTCTTGTTCTTTAGTTTTCTTGCTTCATCTGTCTTAATGTAACTCTTTCAGCATGTGAAAAACAAGCACTCTGTCCACAAAAAGCACACAGTTGCTCTTGAAGTGTCATTTTAAATCCTTGCTTCTCTCTGCATGTATGAATGGTGTGTGTTTGTGGGCATGTGTAAATGACATCAAACACATTGCAGGAACACAATGATGGGTGTAAGCACAGGAATGAACCAGGCCCTCCTCGGCAGCAACCCTCTGGCCACAATGCAAGGTTTGTGATAGAGAGAGGACAAGAAAATAAGGGGTAGGAAAGAAAGATGGAGGCAAAATAAGTTACGCTTAAAAATAAATATACCAAGTTAAGGGAAAAAGAGAATTCTGCATGAAGACAAAAAAAGGCATGGTTTAATAGGGGATATTCATAATATTTAAATAGGGGGTTGGGGGGGTGATGAAGACAATTAGATGTCTATAATTATTATCAATCAAACCTGTCCATCATTCCATCATCAAAGAGGCTTCCACAATTTTCAGATGATGTTAGTGATATTTTTTTCAACGCAGACCAGAGGAATTAAATATGTTCACTACATACCTATGACACCTGCATCCCCACTACTTACATACATGTGTGTGTGTTTGCGTGTGTGTGAAGAATTGTTTGTGTTTGTGGATCTTGTTCTGTCTCATTCCAAAGCTCCTGTCATTTCTATATTCTTCCATTTGTTCATAAAGTCAACATGAAGTCAAAATTGACCCCATTTTCTTACCTAATAGCTACATGTTCATGTCTTTTGTGCATGATTCTTCATTGCATGTTATAACATTTTATATTTAATGCCTTTATTAGATTTATATTAAAATATTAATCTTAGGTTAAGGCAATAATAGCAAATATCGATAGATTTGGAAAACAAAAGCCAATATGTTGAGATACTCTCAGGGGGAACTTCAAAAAGCCTTCACAAAAGTGGGTGCTGGTACCCAATATTTTACGATCAAATCAATTGGATGAATAAAATGTAGGCTCGCCACGTGTGTATATGTATATATATATATATATATATATATATATATATATATATATATATATATTCTTTGAATTCTCTGTTTCACTCAGAAATACTTCACATTATGGAAGTAAAATGGGTTGCGAATGCTGCTTCGTGTTGACTTGAAAACTCATTTCCATCCTCATCACTTAGACTTATAGTACAGGAATATATAGCAATATTTTACCTAAAAATTATTATTCTCTCATCATTAACTCATCCTTATACCATCTCAAACTCGTATGACTTTTTCTTCTGCGGTACACAAACAAACTTTTTTGGAAGGATATATATTTCTCTATACAATGACCAATTTGCTAATACACTGCACAATGTGTAAATGGGCTCCAAAATTTTCAAGCTCCAAAAAGGACATAAAAGCAGTATAAAAGAAATCCAAATGACTCGAATGGTTTAATCCATGTCTTACAATCACTTTGGGTGAGAAACAGACCCAGGCATTTCAAGCGTGAGGAAGTGTAAATGAGCTTCTTTCACGAAAGCGCCGAGGAGACTGGAGATTTATAGTGAATAAGGACCTACATTTTGGTCTGTTTCTCAATTAAAGCGATTTTATCACTTTTTAAGACATGGGTTAAACCACTTTATTATGGATAATGCTACCTTTATGTGCTTTTTTTAACTTGGTCAAAATTTTGGTCGCATGAAAATTTGGATCCCATTGACTTACACTGTATGGATAAAAAACACATCATGCATCCTTCAAAATATCTTCACTTGTGCTCCACAGAATAAAGAAATTAATACAGTTATGGGGGAGTAAATGATTGAGAGAATTATACATTTTTGGGTGAAGCGTAAATGCACTGTATTTTCTAATATGCCATTTTCTTTTCCTCTCTCTTTTCTGATCTGTTTTGCAGCCCTAGCGGCCAGTGGTGGCCAGATACCCATTTCTGCACTTGAGAGCAGTGGTCAAATGTTCCTGGGTGGAGCTGGAGGTCCAGGAACTGGACTTCGACCATCCCTCTTCCTAAACCTTCCCACTTTACTGCCCCTGGCAACGGGTGCAGGTATGGGACTGGTCAGCACCTCCAGGGCTTCTCCGAACCCTGGTGCGAGTGGTGTGAGCCCAGACTCATGCTCCATCTCCCCCTGCTCAAGCCCCGCCTCCTTTTGTTCATTAGGCGAAGCTTCACCACCCCATTTGGGCGGAGCTATGGCTGAGTGATGCCCACAACAACCTGCTGCACTTGACGGGAGTCATAGGGGCAGAAGAAAGTAGAAAAACAAAACTCGCCTTTTCAACCAAAGCCATCTCTCACTCGCTCCATATCTCTCTTTTGCTCTCTCTCTCTCTCTCTCGCTCTCTCTCTCTCATTAAGTCTTTTAATGCCAAAAATACAGATGGATAGAGGGAGAAACTAGCAGGAGAGAATGAGGATGAGGAGGGAACAAGAGAATGGAAACTGTTTAAACCAAAAAATAAAATAATAATAATAATAAAATATGTATAAACGTGGAGAGGTGGCTTCGTGGAGCTACTAAGAATGTACATTTATTCCTGAATGGAAAAAGACAAACTTGCATATAACAGATGAAATTGAGGGCAGGGTTGAGAGCCAAAAAAAGAACATTACGGTGGGGAAAAAAAAGAACAAAAATTTATGAAAACGGGTGGCAAAGAATGGAACAAAGGAGGGACATCTGACAAGTGTCACTGGATGGTAGAAAGAGAAACCAAAAAATAAATACATGGAAGAAGAATGGAGAGACTCACAATGACAAAAATGCCAAAATTGCCAAAAACCAAAAAATCGGAGAGAAAAGCTTTACCTAAGACTTTTTAACCTGACTTGTCCAGGATCAGATCTAACTCTACACAACACCAAAATATTGCTCATTTTATTATTTCCTGCATATTACTGTAAGTTTCCATGCACCGCTTATCATTATGATGATTATTATTTTTGTTAAATATCTTTTTCCTTTAAACTATTTGTAAGTGTCTTACTCAATCTACCTCTGCTATCTAACTAGTTAGACATACTCATTATGTTGTATTCTATTATTTCATTATATTCAGAAACATTTTCTAGTCAAAATTGTTTAGATCAAAACCACAACAATGGAACAATTTGGAGGGTGTTTTGAAAAATCCCTCTAATTTCATATCTGCATCTTAACAGTATTGCCTGATTGTTCAACCCACATAAACAGTCAAACAAACAAACAGCACATAACAGTCAAATAAACAAACACATATACACTAAAACTACTGTGATGCACTTCCCTAAATTTTCCCTTTCCATCATTTATTTGTTCAGTTGTCCATTCATTCAAAACTCATCCATGCCTCCAACTTTAACTCACTTTCTTGGATACCAAAGCATTTGTCTGACATTTTGCGTCAGCTAAAAAGTGCTCAGACGACGAGACCTCATACGTGTCAAAAAAGCAAACCAACATGCACATGAAGACAAAGAAATAAAATGTAAAAAATTCCCCCTAAGCCCCAAAAACCACTGCCCTCCATCCTCTCTGGAACCCTCTCCTGTGCCTCGGGAAAAAATGAAGGGTAAAACAAAGAAAAGACGAGCGGGACCAACATCGGGCAAGAGGAGAAGCGACCGAAGAGGATCAGAGGAACATGCAGGGGAATTTTTTTTCAACCATGAAATGGAAGGGAGCATTTCAATCGGGACATGTGATGTCACCGTTGTCGCTTTTTTATTTTTCCAACAGAAGGATTAAACCAAAAATTCAACCAAACCAAAACCAATGGACAACTAAACTTTGCTCAGTGGAATGAGGAAAAAAACGAAACCAAATACTAGGAGTGGACATACAGGAGGTGGACAAATGTGGAAGTTTTTAGAAACTTGTCAGTCACAGTCTGATATTGTTGTATGTGAAAAGGCTCAACGTGGCTTTGACTAGGAGACCATTCCTTCACCTCCTCCCTCCTTTCTGTTAAGTCGATGCTTTCATTCTCCTTTCTGGGTGGGAGAATCTCTATAAACCTCATCGAACTAAACTTCAGAATATATAAATATATATATTTTGTTTTATGGCTTTTCTCTTGGTCTGTCTGTTTATGCTGTATGACCTTGTCTCTTTGCTTTATATTTTTGGGGTAATGAGGTATTGTATTGCCTATTTTCATATTTCGTGTTAATTCGTCATTTTAAATTTGTTGTGCTGGGGAGTTTCCCTCATCAGGCGGTTGGAAACAGTACTGTGAAAATGTAGCTTCCAAGTTTTGCTTCGATTGTGAATGTTGTTAAACAATAAGCCAAAACTGAAAAAATACCCAAAGCGAAAACTTTTTTAGACTCACAAGAAAACCAAATAGCAACCAAACCAATGCGCAAAGTGTAAAGAAGACTACTGTATTGGTGCTAGGTCTCTTTGAGAAGATTTAGGGAACAAAGAGAGAGAACTGTGTGCGAATGTGACTTAAGAAGACGTGCATAACAGTATTTTGAGTGCGTGTGTTTGTGAACGAGTGTGTGAACATGGAAGCTCATCTCCAGCATGGAAACCAAACCGAAAAATGACCAGTAAGCCAACATAACTTTCGTTCAGTGTGTCAACAAAACGGTTTTTGACAATGTGATCTTAGACTCATGGAAAACCATGGACAAATAAATACCTATGAGAAATGTATTGGCAGGTGGGCTTGGGGAAGGTTTGGGGTTTAAAAACCAACTGAAAATCCAGTTGACGTTACACTTCTAGAGGGAATGTACCTGTTAGTGCTTTGATAGATTTTGTAGGGGGGGTCTATGTTAAACTGCTTACTATTGCTAATGTACAAACAAAAAAAAGACTGTGATGAAAATAGTCCTTATGAAATGTTGATGATGATGACTTGATTTTAGAACAAAAGCTTTAAACTGTCTCTCTTTTAATTCTTTTTTCACTCAAAATTTTGTTTTATTGTGAGAGGAGGAGGGTGTATTGATGATTTATATGTTACCAACACTTCATCTTATTTATTGGCTTATTTATGTATTTATAATGTTTTAATTTATTGATTTGGCCTTTTTTTAATCTTCGTAATTCTAAACTGGGGGATTATAGGGTACCTTGAGAAAAAAAATACCAATGCCTGTGTCGTTGTTTAGACAAAAGATAATTTCTTCGTAAACTTCATAAGACGTTTTGAAACCAGATCTAGCTACTAAAACTGACTGTTTCTATGGGCACAAGCTTTCCAACAATATCGAATTTGTCCACTACTTTTGATAACAGATAGAATCAAAAATGATCGGTTATTATTGGTTCTCAATGTAGGCAATTAAATATATAGACATGGGCTTATGTTAAGTACGACTTGATGTCCACAATTTTGCCCCAACTCTTTTTTCTTGTTTTGTTTTTGGTGTTTTTTAAATATGTAAGAGAGATACGCTTTTGCATATACCTCATGTTTGATTAGAAATGCCAAATAGATGGGGAAAAAGCTTTAAGAATTTGAAAACAGGGGAGCAGAGGAGACATTGCTCAGGAGAGGGTCTTTTAGCATCTTTTGCATGAGTATAACGGTTCACAGATGTCCCCAGATTATCTGTCCTCAGTCCAGTTCCAATATCTGTCCCACCAGACTCCATAGTCAGGACTTCACGATCAGTTTTGAAAAACAGTTGACTTTGATGGCAGTTTATGGTTTTTTACATTCTCTTTTAGTTGTGTACATTGCTTATGTGATTATTCGTTTTTGTATATATCTTTGTGTGTTTGTGTGTGGTTGGCTCTGCTGTAGAGGGCCATGAATCATACCAAAGTTAAACCTCTACTGTTGGACCGCTCACATATTAGACACACTCAAAATGCATGGACATTTATGAAGACATACGCACTCGGACACAACAGAAAATTATTCTTCAACCGTATGCAGCAGGAATGTTCTCAACAGCATCAAAAATGACTTAGTGCAGTATGTTCTGTTGTTATATTTTGTACATCATTGCCAAACTGAGGTAAACTGACCATTTCACAGCAACATATTTTATGGGCAGAATTTTCTTAGCTACAGTACTCAAATTGGAACTTCGGTTAGATCAAATTATGTCGGCATAAAACATTGTGGGATTAAATTAATATTGAATGCATCATATCGGTTGTTTCAATGTTTTCCTTCCATTTTTCTTTCCTCCAACCAATACAGCTTAAATCCAAAGGTAAATGATTAGGTCAGCAAATGAAGATTTCATTGCTAAAACCTCAAGAGTTGAAACCAAAGAGTTCCACCATGTTGTCAGGAAACATGCAGATGCATTTATTTTAGTTTTGTTTTCGGGAAACATACTTGTTACACTTTTTTTTTTTACATTTGATGTTGATGACGATGCTACTTACTGTACGTGACGATGGTCAATTCTGACACTGTATCTCTGCATTTGCGAAGATCCTTTTTCCTCTCTTTCTGTGTGTCTCACTCTTACCTCAGAAGCTCTCCGTGGATTTTGTAATCCATTCTGGATTTTAATCTGGATTTTGTTCAGAACTGTTGAACTGTTACTCATCGCTCTCTGTGTGCCTGTTGTATTGGGTGGGACCGGGTGGGGAAAGAAGGGAGGGGGCCAAACAGCCAATAAGTGTTAGGATTAAACTGCAACTTTAGACCAAAAAATGTTTCCCGGTCTGGTTTTGTTTTCTCTTTTACATTATTGCTTGTGCATTTGAGGAAAATGCAGATATTTCTGAACATTACTGAAAGCATACAGTATGTATGGAAGTATATTAATGACAAATGAAACAAAAAAAGAAGACTAAATTGCACTAATTGAAAAATAAATGCATTGTATTAACATTGCTTGCATTTTGGGGGGGATGCTGTTTCATATGGTTGCATATTTAAGATTAGAATATTTCAATGTTGCTCAATTTAATCATTAACAATTCAATATTAAATATTCACCTTTCAAAATTCAGTTCCAAAAATTCCGTAATTTAAAAGGTCATCTTAAATACTGAACAGGAAATATTTCGCTTTGCAAATTTGCCTCTTTCAGTGGTAAAACTTTGGTTGGAAATTCAACCTTGTACATTCTGGCATTGCAGGAAAGGAGTCGAGTATCGATGCACAATCTTCACTTGCTGCTTCTTGGCTACATCACCAGGTGGTGCATTCGGGTGAATTTTTTGGAACTGAATTGAATTTTGGAAGGTGAATATTTGAAATACATGAAATTCTGTGCAAAACTTTTTCAATTGAAATATTCACATCTTAAATATACAACCAAATGAAATTGTATCCCAAAGCATTGCAAGCACTGTTAAGCCTTTCGCAAGTGAGTTTCTTCTGTACTGGCGATCCCCCAGCGTGAGTTTTTTATAGTGCTCTGTAATAAAAAAATATATATGTCTCCGTACACTTTATTGCAGAGGCACTGGAGGTCAGATTATATACTACCAAACATATAATGTGGTTTTTAGATGTTTAGACATGAAAATAACTATAATTACCTAATTATAGTTAATCTAGTTAATTTCAAAAACTTCTGAGATGGTTAGACATCGGTTACGCAATGGAAATCCAGTTCATTTGGAGACAAAACATTAAGAATGGGAATGTTTGGCATTCCCAAACACTTTCAAGTAATAACCCTAACAAGCTGATGACTCCTCGAGTCTAAGTCACTAATAATCACTCTCTTAAAAGCTGGCTATGATATGTTTTGAAATGCCGGTCAAGCATCACTTACTAACATTTACACAGCAGTCTCTTGACCCCTTTGACTGTGTGACGTCATTGTGCTGTCATTTCTAAACACATGACACAAATATTTGAGAGGTTTAAAATCCCTACCTTTGATGCAGCACAACCTAACACAAACTAGCCGACTATTGAAGTATACCTTGGAATCAAGGGTGTGGAACTGAAAATAAAAAGAAAGAAGAAAATTAGCCTGTGCTGGTCTTAACTGGTCTCTCAGCCTGGTCTAAGGGTTGGTTTTAGAGGGGACCAACTGGATTTCCAGCTAGCTGAGAACTTATTTGGCTGGGAGACCATCTTAGGCCAGCAAAACATCTTAGGCTGGTTTAAGCCGTTTTTTTAGGAGTTTGGAATTATTAACATGGTATATGTTCAAAATACCATGGTAGTACTTTGTTAGCATTAATGTAGCCTACCTCAGTTAATCAAAAATAGAAAACAACAAATTACTGGTTATATATCATAAGCCTTTACTTGCAAAATCATAAATGCTTCTTGTAAATTACCAGTATTTCTATGTTTATGTTATCCTCGGAAATTACCTCAAGGCCTCGCCATGGAAATTCAATCAAGTATTTTCTTCCGATATAATCGTGAGCAAGACACGTCTTTACGTTTCCCACTGGCCCTTTTCCCGCCTATTTTAATTTTGAATCGCAAAAAGGTTCTAATTTGAAGAGAACTGCAATGCCAACGTTAACCACTACGTGGACTCCCGCCTCTATCTGATTTCAAACGGCTCTGGGCTACTTTCAGTCTTCCACAGAATGGATTTCACTAGATCACGGGAAGATTTCAGCTTGCAAAACTGACTTAGTGTCTTCGGTGTGAATTCATGTAAATAACCTTTTGACTGTTAACTTCCCATTTCGTGACTGAACCCGGGGTGATAGGTGTGTTATTTTGAATACATATTTGAATGTTAGCTGTGACTCTGAACATTAGGTTTGAACAACTGCAAATAGTGATATGAGATCTTCCTTTTCACATGCTTTGATGTTTATAATCCTTAATTTATTGCATTTCTCTTGCATTTTATCAGACACATCTAATATCTATGAGTTAATTTTTTACTGCCTTTTAACATAGGCTTGAGGGACTCACTACTAGTGGTGTTTGCTATGGCATTAAGGGGATAGTTCACCCAAAAATGAAAATATTGTAGAATATCCCACCTCTGTTGGTCCTCACAATGTAAGTGAATGATGACTAGAACTTTGAAGGTCAATATATATATATATATATATATATATATATATATATATATATATATAAGGCAGCATAAAAGTAATCCATAGCGATATGATAGGTGTGAGTGAGAAACAGGTCAATATGTAAGTCCTTTTTTTACTATCAGTATCTACCTTTGACTAGCCCCAACCAGAAAGGTGGCTGAAAATGAAAGTCACTTCCACTCCAGAATGTAAAAGTGAAAGTGTAGATTTTCAGTGGAAAAAGGACTTAAATCTTGATCTGTTTCTCACCCACATCTATCATATCACTTCTGAAGATATGGATTTAACCACATGAGTCTTATGGATTACTTTTATACTGCCTTTATGTCCTTTTTGGACCTTCACATTACTGGTTACCATTCACTTGCATTGTAAGGACCAACAGAGCTGAAATATTCTTTTAAAAATCTTTGTTTGTGTGTTGCCGAAGAAAGAAATTAGATGTTAAGATTGATTCTGTGTATATGTTTTGCTTTACAGTGTTCATACAGGTGCATCTCAAAAAGTTAATTTTGTCCATAATTTAATTCAAAAATGGAACTATATACTCTAGATTCATTACACATAAAGTTAAATATTTCAAGCCTTTTTTTTTTGTTGTAATCTTGATGATTACGGCTTACAGCTCATGGAAATTCAGTATCTCAAAATATTAGAATAAAGAATTTATAATACAGAAATGTTGACCTTCTGAAAAGTATGTTAATTTATGCACTGAATACCTGGTCGGGACTAATTTTGCACAAATTACTGCAAATAATTATTGCTCTGTGGTCCAAAGTCCCCTTTTTAGATGAAAGTAAATTTTGCATTTAATTTGGAAATCAAGTTCCCAGAGTCTGGAGGAAGAGTGGAAAGGCACAGAACACAAGAAGCCAGGTTGCTTGAAGTCTATTGTGAAGTTTCCACAGTCAGTGATTATTTGAGGTGCCATGTCATCTGCTGGTGTTGGTCCACTGTGTTTTCTCAAGTCAAGAGTCAATTCAGCCATTTACCAGGAGATTTTAGAGCACTTCATGCTTCCATCTGCTGACAAGCTTTATGGAGATATTGATTTCCTTTTCCAGCAGGAATTGGCACCTGCCCACAGTGCCAAAACTACTAGTAACTGATTTGCTGACCATGGTAATACTGTGCTTGATTGGCCAGCCAACTCGCCTGACCTGAACCCCATAGAGAATCTTTGGGGTATTGTCAAGAGGAAAATGAGAGACACCAGACCCAACAATACAGACAAGCTGAAGGCCGCTATCAAAGGAAACTGGGCTTCCATAACACCTCAGCAGTGCCACAGGCTGATTGCCTCCATGTCACGCCACATCGATGCAGTAATTAGTGCAAAAGGAGCCCCAACCAAGTATTTAGTGCATAAATTAACATACTTCTCAGAAGGTCGACATTTCTGTATTATAAATACTTTAATCTAAAATTTTGAGATACTGGATTTTTGATTTCCATGAGCTAGCTGTAAACTGTAATCATCAACAAAAAAAGACTTGAAATGTTTCACTTTTTGTGTAATGAATCTAGAATATATAAAGTTCCACTTTTTGAACTTTTCCACGATATTCTAATTTTTTTATATTTTAATCTGAAGAAAAAATACTAATAAATCTAATACAAAAATAAGATAATAAAAATTGGTTGGAAACCTGCAGCAGACCAACCAAATGAACAAAGCGCTATTGCTTCATGAAGTACTGGTAATGCATTTTAGTACTGTAATGTTAAACTAATAGTTCATTAAAGCATTATATGGCAAAATTCATACCATGAGCTTAAAGTTTGAGGAATGAAAGGCATTCAAAATCCCTCTTTGAATGTAATGATGAGCATGCTCATTCTCATAATACTCTATTCACCTGAGCTGCCTGAACACACAAAAGCAAGAAATTGTAAGATAGCCGTGTCTGCATTCTCACTCAATAATTCACTCAGCCTTGTCTTCCACATTGAAATAAAAACCCAACAACTTAAACAAGGTTGTCAAGGTCTTGTGTTAAAGACAAACTGGCCAAATGTGTAGGCTAGAAAGCAGGACGTAAAAGACACAGACACAATATGCATTTGTGTGCTTTTCCTGGGTGTCTCAGAGAAACTTTGTGACGGTGACACGAGAAACACAGGGCAGACAACCAGGAATCGTGACAGTAACATATCAATGTGAATACGTCACACAAGAGACATGAAGCCCTCTTGTGACATGAACATAATGAACATGCTTACTGCTGCTGAATGGAAGCAATGATTTATAGTTTTTAAAAAAAGTATTTAAATTTTTTATTTTTTTTTTGCACCAAATGCGATCTTGTTGCTTTAGAAGACATGCATTTAACCGCTAGAGTCATGTGGATGACATTTATGCTGACTGTCTTTGATTTTTGGAGCTTTAAAGGTCTGATCACCATCCACTTGCATTTTAAGGACCTTCTGAGCCAAGATATTTTTCCTCAAATGTGTTCTGCTGAAGAAAGAAAGTCATACACACCTGGGATATCATGATGGTGAGTAAATGATACGATCATTTTCTGTTTGGGTGAACTTTAAAGGAATATTCTGGGTTTAACACAAGTTAAGCTTAATGGACAGTATATGTGACATAATTTTGATTACCACAGAAAGTAATTTCAACTTGTCCCCTTAAAAAAGAAATTATCAAGTTTACAGTTAGGCACTTACAATGGAAGTGAATGGAAAGGTCATATAACAAGTCAATTATAATAGTGCTCAACTTAGGAAGGTGTAAGCTTAAAATCATTAGCAAATATAGTTACTTGAATCCTTTGTTCAGTATGCCAAACTACGACGTAGGCATCATGATGGCTTGTTATTGTAATAACATTAAATAATCATGTATTATTAGCTTGGCTTGTGTCTATGTGTGGTTGCAGACTAATGGCCATAGCAACTGACACCGCGAGGTGTTTCTCGACACCAGATGAACGTGATTGAGGTTGGAGCATTGGCAAGCTGTCGGCACACCACAGTCATCCTGGCACTGGGTACACAAACACATATTCTCACCCTCTTTCTTTATTTCTCTTTCTCTCACAAAACAACACTGTGTTCCTCTCACTGCAAAACATACACACACACACACACACACACATTTCCTCTGTACTGCATGTGTAAAAATTGTTAAAAGAAAAGGCCCACGACTTCATTGCCAGTGAGGTAATGAGGCCGCCGTTGCCACACAGTCTGCAGTGTTCAACAGACTCACCCGGCCCAGGCAACGTTTCACTCTTTCCAAACCCAGCGCACCATCTCACGTTTACTTTATACCCCATATATCTCAATTTTACCCCATCATTTCAATCCCCTCCACGTTTTTTCCATAGCCCACTGTCCTTTTCTTTCATATAACTCTTCACTTTGTTGCTTTAATATGAAACAAATTTTTGAGAGACTTTGACGACGCATCCAACCAAAACAAAGTGGAGATGTCGGTTTATGGCAGCATGACATTTTTCACTCGGTGACTATTTTCGGTTGTTACACGATGCGAAAGAAAGATTGGAGAGAGAGCAAGTTCATGTGAGGGAGGGAGAAAAAAGAGGAGAAGGAAGAGTAGGAAGTTGCAAATAGTGTGAATATAAGTAGGAAGAGAGAGTTCCTAGCTGAGATACAGTAGACGCTGTCAACACACACGCACATGCCGGGCCCAATATAGACTGACACCGTTCTGCACATACCAGCAGCCCTCACACATACATAAACATTTGTACTCTCTCGTAACCATTTGGAGTTCTTCAGCACTTAACTTCACTTGTACACTAATGTTTCTTGTGACTGGTGCCTCATGTCTCTGCTCCACAGTTTACTTCTGTTCTCACTTTTAATTCCTTTCCCTCATTCCATTGCTCTCATAGGCTTGGCACAGAGCTTGGCATAATGCCTGAAATGGGTCAAATATAACTCTCACATTCCTGTGCCTCAGTCTCTTTTCTGTGCTGGCTTATAGGGGCCTCACATACACACTTATGCATACACAAACTCAGTCTGCCTCTCTTAGGGATTACAGTAGACTTTATTTACACCTAATCAAGTGGTCGCATGGCACCTGGTTTTTAATGTTTCCTTTAAATAGCTCGAGGGTGGTCACGTATGCAGCGTTTGGCAGTTTGTATGCATGTGTGTGATATATTCATTCTGCATTCTCATTATATAGGAAGGAGCTAGTCAATGTCACCAGCCCAGGATTAGGACAATATACCTGACAGTCATCTTTAATTTGATGTCATTATGAGTTTATGGTTAATGTTTTTTGTTTTGTTTTTAGCATCACTATATTTTTATCAGTGATTTTCAAAGTTTAAGGATTGAAAATAAAATTTGGTAACCATTTATTCATGTTGTTCCAAACCTGTATGACTTTCTTTCTTCCTTTTGAACACAAATGGATATGAAAGGCAGAATGTTAGCTGCAGTCACCATTCACTTTCAATGTATGCAAAAAAGATGCAATGAAAGTGAATGGTGATTGATGCTAACATTCTGCCTTACATCTGCGTTTGTGTTACATGCAGCTAAGTCATATACAGTAGGTTTGGAAGAACATGAGGGAGAGTGAAAGATGACAGAATTTTTGTATAAAGACATTACCAATACGTAACTACCTATCAACCATTTAGAGTACCTTAGCAGCCACATAGTAACTCCCTGGCAACCTCCAGAACATTTTAGAAGGTACTGTAGAACTAGCAGTGTTAGAAAGCTACTTTAAAACTGTAGCTTCCCAAGCTACAAGCTACTCATAACTTCAACTACAGTCAAACTACTCTTTACATTTACATTTATGCATTTGGCAGACGCTTTTATCCAAAGCGACTTACAGAGCCATTATTACAGGGACAATCCCCCCGGAGCAACCTGGAGTTAAGTGCCTTGCTCAAGGACACAATGGTGGCGGCTGTGGGGATCGAACCAGCGACCTTCTGATTACCAGTTTACCAGTTATGTGCTAAAACAGTAGTTAGATACACTACAGGTTACTATCAAGAAGTAGCTAGCAACATTGAAGCTATTTAAAGAATCGGATGATATTGTTTAATTCTGGAGTCACTTCTGATACAATCAGTTTTTAAATTAGGGTGACACTCCCTCACAAAAATTACCCATAGTTTTACTAGAGTATTTAAAAAAAAAAAAATGTGTACACTTTTTGTAAAAAATATGACAAAACCTATGAACTCACCCACTGCAAACCAAATCTACCTACGGGTAAAAATAAAGTAACCTGAACCTGAACATGTAAAACAGTCATCGTTACAACAATATTACTGTTTTAAAACCATGGTTACTTTTCTTAAGGGTTAAACAAAGAGGGTGGTAAATGTATTATAAAGTTGTACTTAATACACACGTATAAAGTAAAAAAACTATTTTATACTACTAAATTGAAATATAGTAATAAACCGCATCAATACGTTAAAAAAATTGAGGAAAATCCCTTTAAGGCTGTTCAGGCTCAATTGAATCAGTGAATAATTTATGTAAACTAGTTCACATACATGAACCGTCCGAAAGAACCGACTCTCTAAAATCAATCAGTTCCCAGTGTTAAATATAAGGGAATCTTTTATTTTAACCAGAACTCTAGATCTCTCTCTATTATACTTTTAAACCTCATAACTGCTTTCGCTACCTCCATGCTTTCATCCCATCATCTCATCTTATATATCTATCCTCTCTTCCCCAAAGTGAAAGTGTGGTAATCCTATTAGAAAGTGTGAATACCAGCCGGTACAAGGAGAAGCAGAGAGAGAGAGGACACTGAACAGAATGTGAGAGAGAGACTTGAAAGGGAAACATGGACACCAATTTGCATGGTCCAAATCAAGGAATTCAAAAAACCTTTTGAGATATACATGTATGTTTGAAGAGAAGAGATTGTCTTTGGGATTGCTGCACTGTACAAATCTCTCTATGAAGTTGTGTAAAGTCAAAGGTGTGTGTTAAGATGTTAGCATGGCAGACAGCAGAGAGACAGGCCAAATGTGTTTCCTGAAGAGTTCAAGCACCAAGAAAATAAACAAGTCTTTTGATCACAAAGAGTCTATTCACACACGCTCTTTTGCACACACGCAAATATGTATACATAAACTCTCTCTCTCTCTCCGAGTCTCTCGCTCTCTTTTTCTTTCCCCTGTTGCCCTTCCCCCCTCCATTTTCGGGCTGCTGCTTTATCCCTTGCACTTTTTGCATTTTATCCCCACCCCTTCTTTTCTCTCTCAGCCTGACACTCTTTCCTAATCCCCGATTCCCCTGAGAATTCCTTGCCATTGGTCCCACAGCACTTCCATATCTCTCTTGGCCTCTTTCTCTCTCTTTCTTCCACTTTCTCAGCTGGAAAGTCTGGAAGATGAGACCTCAAGTGCCACAGTTTATCTCTTTTTTTTTTAAAAGCCAGTGGGGGAAAAAAGGTATGGTATGTTGCTGACCTTGACACCTTTCAACACCTTTAAAACACCAATTACGTATACACACACACAAGAACCTTAAATCGTTGGTGCACAAAGCTCCCTTTGTGTGTTTGAGTGTGTGTGTTTGGATTCTTGATGCATGCATATGTGGATGTGTATATTGGGCCCCCTTCATGGGGTCAAGGGGGGCCATTTACTACTAGAACTATAGTCATGTTTAAGAGATGACTAAGGGGGGGCACTTTGCCTATTGAACCCCAATTGCATTAACATTAGATTTCACTTTCAATAGCGGTAAAACTCCCCTCCTCCCCGATTGATTTCTTCCCAAATGTCTTCCATTTGTTGCCGTGTAAATCTGACTGCAAAATATAAGCTGTTGCTTTGATAAATCCTTTATTAACTTTTAATGACCAACCATCAATCAATATGGTTAGCCATTAGTGATTAATTGTTTTCATTCATTCTAAAGCCCCATTTGTGTGATCATTGGCATTAAATGTGTGGGAGATGGACAGCTAATTGCAATGATTGTGATGCTTTGTGGAGACTTGTCGGTAGGTGAGAATTTGAAGTAAAGGATTGTGTGTTGCTGAAGGAAAATGGTCTCTACATAACACAACTAAAAACTACTACATAACTCAAAACGACATTAGAGATGTGCCATGAGGAGGTCCTGTTGGGAAGCATGTTTTACTGTTAATACAACATGTTAAATGCAGGCTAAATGCTAGGGTAGTCTTCATTTTTTCCGCGTGGTGTTCTGTTTCGCACACAGTTGAGCACTCAGCTTTTCAAAGTATACTCTTTTGACCGTGAGCCCATACTGACGTATTTGACGCACACACACTGTGACTGCTTTGTGATACTCTTTTAGCACAGTCAATGCCAGGCGCATGTGCCGATGGCCTACAAAGACTCGGAATTGTCCGCATGTCTAAAAAAGTAGTCTGAACATGGAGAGTCACGTACAGTGCTAAAAAAAAAAAAAGTACAAACCTACAACCTAGGCCTTAAGGCTAGGTTGTACTTTGTTTTTCCACTTGCCATTCAAAAGATACTCTTTTAACCACGAGCCCATGCAGACATGTTCAATGCATATGCACAACAATAGCTTTGTGGTACTCTTTTATCACAGTTAGCTGAAAGCGCATGCGCTGATGACTCGCAAAGACTCGGACCATTCATATATTTAGATAAACCAGGCCACAAGTGGAAAGTTTGTGCGTCCTGTGCTGATAACAAAATTCGTTATGCACACTGTGTGTGAGAAGCACTGGCAGCAGATTTCAGAAACGTAGGATGGCAGGGGAAGAGTTATTCATATTTATGAGTAAAGCGCTACCTGATTTGTTAGGGTCAGGTTTAGGGGTTGAGTTAGCGGTGGATTTTAGTTTCTCTGATAAATCAAGTAGCACTTTTCTGATGAATATTACAGAACCGTTCTGTCAGGTATTGCTTTCTTCATTAATATAAATAACTCTTACCCTGACATCCTTCATTCCGGAAATTTGCATACCAGCACTCGGAGAACCAAAGTATACTTCGGACTTAAAGGTGCCTACACACTAGTGTTACACTATGTCAGTAGACATTGCAAATCCATTGACTGATCATTGGGGGTTGTGTGTCGCAAAGACAAGTTAAGTCATATATCTTTGTGTAGCGCTTTCATAACACAAATCGTTTCAAAGCAGCTTTACAGAAAATTATGCTATTAAAGTCCACACTGTGCAGTTCAAATGAAAAGCATGCCTTAAAAACGATTGTCTTTAGAACCCAGTGAGCAAGCCAAAGGCGACTTGGCAAGGAACACAAAACTCCAAAAGATGTTCGTTAATGGAGAAAAATAACCTTGGGAGAAACTAGGCTCACCGGAGGGATCAGGACCCCTCTGGATAAACAGCATGATACGACACCAATATTTGTTATCTAAGTGTAATACAAGTCTTGTTTAATTTATGTAAACTGAGTAGATGTTGTAGGTAATGTTGAAAACTAAAGTATTTTGTACGAACTCTAAGATTAATAATTAAGTGTCTGTGAATTCCATCCCACATTTTTTGCAGAAGTGCACGTAGATGCAGAGTCCTTTTATTTGGCTGAATAAGGCTTAAGTTGGTATTAATTTAGCGTCTTTGTATTTTAATATAAGAGAGTGTAAACCATACTATGACCAAGATGCTGCTGGCTAGTGAGGTGTGCCTCGTAGTCCGGCTGGAAACTTGACGGTTCATTTCGGTGGGGTCCAACCTAAGCCTGAGGTACAGGCAATGGACAGTGAAGTATCCCAGGTCTTACTGTAAGAGTTGGTAGCAGTTCATCCTCTGTGAAGTCCATCGTGGTAAAACAAAGAAAATAGAAATCAAACACTTTGTTGCAACAGTTGACCAATGAGAAATTCAGATGGGTCAAGTTGCATTTTCGAAGATCCAATTCCTTACCCTCAATATGGACCTTAACCATTCCTATTCATAGAATGCTCTGTCAGGTCTTAAATCTTGTTTTTTTTAAAGTTACAATTATTTACTGTGTGCATCAGACTCCCATTAGAAAAGTGAAACATCAAGTTTTGAGTTTAGTTTAGACCCTAATGGTGGTGGCATGCTAGACGTAACTGCTCGTTTTATTCAATTTAGCTACTGCAGTCGTTTGCTTGACAAAGACACCTAAAAGCCATCTGCTGGTGCTCCACTGGGACATAATTATTAACATGATTATGTATATGTCCGTGTTGGAAATTAGAAGTAGGCAAAAGTTAAACACTGCTAATACCATGGGAAAAATAGCTCATAAATTACCTCCTCCCCACGAATCAATTTTGGACTATTGTATGGATAATCTTTATGACGTACCTACACTGCTATGTTCTTCCATCCCTTTGATATTTTTGGGATTCCCAAAAAAGGCTTACATACATTTCTGTAAGCTCACCATTGTGGTTTTCATTAAGTTACAAGAATATGTGAATTGCCTCTTATTACTGTACTCTAAAAGCTCTACGGTTTGCCCTGCCTCATGTACCAATTGAATGTTCCCAAGGCCCATTTGCCTTGAGCATGACTTTCTCCTCTCTTTCCCTCTGTCTCTTTCTTTCTCATCTCTGTCTCTCCCCCTTTCTTTCTCTCCTGCGCGTCTGTCTGTCACCCTGATTAGAGACGGAGGGGTCGTGCCACAAAAGAGAGGAGTGAAAGAAAACATCTCCAAATGAGGCCACAAGCCAAATCTCTGTCTCTTTCTCTATCTCGCTCGTATTGAGTCATTTGCTTACGCTCAAGCAAATGGCTGCAATGAGAGTGTGACACCCACAGCCATCTTCATATTACATCAATTACTTGTAGACATCACTTTTTCATTCTGTTTATTGCATTCTAATAACTGAGCCTTGTGTGAATTGTATCATGCATAATGAAAGACAAATGCTGTTCAAAATGTATTTTAATATAACTTTTTTTTTTAAAGATTAAGTGTGGGAGTCTTTTGCATTCTCAGCATTTGGTCCCTGGAAATAGGGGGTTCAGAAATAGGTAAATGTATGTGTAAAAAAAGTAAGTAAAAGCATTTGCGTGTGCTTGCAAGTAGCATTAACGTGGAACTGGTAATTTAGCACTTGCAAATGCTTTACAAATGTCATCTACTACCCTTGAGTTCACACTCACAACTGCTCCAGCTCTCACAGTGAGAAAGGGAGGTGGAGGAAAAGAATGATAGATAAGGAAAACAGAAGGCCACCTACAGACTCGCATTCATTTCTCACTCCAGCCCACATTTAGCACTCCCAATCACAATTACATTTCTGAGTAAACAACCTTGAAGAACGTTCCGACTTGTTCGATCCATATGCTACAACACTGACACCTCACCTTGTGCAAATAAGAAGCTATTTTACCATGTGATGGCTCTTCACCTTCTGCAAAGTTTATGGATGATGGATATTTATGTTAATTAGTCTGGAATGTCTTCAATGGCAAGAGTATCGGTTGGCAATGGTAATCTTAAAGGCATAGTTCACCCAAAAGTGAAAGTTCTCATTATTTGCTCACCTTTGTGCCATCCCAGTGTATGACTTTTTCTTCTTCTGGTGAACACAGACAACGATTATTAGAAGAATATCTCAGCTCTGCAGGTCCATACAATGCAATTGAATGGTGACCAAAACATTGAAGCTCCAAAAAGCACATAAAGGCAGAATAAAAGTAATCCAGTTGTTTAATCCATATCTTCTGAAGCGATCAACAGACCAAAATGTAACTTCTTTTTCACTCTGTATCTTGCCATTTTAGTCTCTCGGCAAGATCATGATTTCAAGATGAATTACATTTCCTAGGGCTTGATGCATACGCAGAGCGCTAGACATAGGCGGGACTAGGGGAGGGCTGGGCTTCCGGGGCTTGAGCCACGAATGTTTTCTTGTAGTGATGTCAGTACCAGTGCTTGTATCAAGTTGATCTTAAACATATCATATTTTTATATTTTATCAAGTAATACATTAATGAAACCTTTGTTTCCTACAGTATCGATAACACCAAATAACAACACCATAATCGATATAACACCAAAGTACAAACATGCTCTGATGTTGGCAGCTGCTTTCAAGCTCTCATGTGTGTGTGCTCTTGTAAGACAAGTGCTCGCGAGTCGCTACCCGTGATTGGGGCATTCTTGTCTTAGTGAGATATTGGAACTGTGATGAGTTGGTCCATCCAGATGCCGTAAATACCAAAAATTAAGATACAATACAACCCTGAAAACAAAGAGTAATAAATAGGTACAGATGTCCTCAAAGAATTTGCAAACTTTCGCAAAAAAAGACAGGACATTTGCGTTTTTTTGCAAATCTCTTTTATTAAGACACAATGCCTTGAACCTCGCAAAAAAGAAACTTTTTTTCTTCTTCTCATAAACACCAAATTCAGCCTATTTATAGCCTGCTATCTTCTAAACTTACTGTGCACTGTGCCATAACCACAAAGTCAGTGAGCATGGCCGTGAAGATTTGGTATTTCCGTGCATCATGTGCTAAGTCTAGGCGCAAGTAGGTTTGGTGAAATCACACAGGCAACATGCAAATGGACTGGGTCAAGTGCAATTTAATTCTAAGGTTTTCTCCTGTTTTTATTCCTCCATCTGCATCCAATTATATAGTTCATTCCCTCAATCACCAGGAACATAAACCAAGACAGCACATTCATAAGAGTGTGTAAATGGACTGTATGCAATGAATTAGAAGAAAAATTACTTTCTTTTGTGCATTAACTGCATACTTGATGATTGTCTAGCATATTTTATGACAGTGACACGCTCCTTTGATATGCATGGTAAATGTGATTCTCATCAGAATTTGGATATAGGCACCATTACATTTCAGAGAATATAAGTATTATTAATCATTTTCATCTACTGACACAGAAATCATGGCTAGTATTAACGGTGATTGTATCGGCACGCACTTCACTTCTACCGGTCGATATTGATTTTCAAAACGAATAGAAGTGTAATCGAACTTGAAATCACGATTGCCAAAGAGTTTGCCGATGTCATAATTTATAATTAAAAATGAGTTAGATTTTGGTCTGTTCTCACCCAAATCAAGTTAGATTGCTTCATAAGACGTGGATTAAACCACAGGATTACTTTTATGCTGCCTTTACTTTCTTTTTTTTTTTAACCTTTAAAGTTTTGGTCTCCATTCAATTGCATTGTACAGACCTGCAGAGCTGATATAGCCCTACTCTTCCAAAAATATTCGTTTGTGTAAAAAAATTAAAATAAACTCATACACATCTGGAATGGCATGAGAGGGTGAATAAATGATGAGATAATTTTCATTTTTGGTTGAACTTATCCTTTAAAGTTATACTTCGTTTCAAGACCACCTTTGACGACAGCTTTTTTCGGTTTTAGATCTGTTGCAGTGGAACAACATGCCATCGTCGACATCGCCTTGCACAATGCTAGCAAAGATCACACGGCGTTGGCGGTCTCCAGACCAGCGTGCTGCAGTGACGCCGCCAGCCCCAGCACAAATGGTGAATGGGCGTGGCTACGCATTCTATCCCCGCCTCTCCCTCCCCCGCTTACCGTGGGCGGCCCCGTGTGGCTGGAAGAACGAAACACGACACCCCGATAGAGGAGGAGGAGGAGGAGGAGGAGGAGAGAGGTGGGCAGTGGACAGAGAGAGTTGCTCAGAGTGAGTGGAAAAAGAAAAAGTCCGTGAAAAGAGAGGGGGAAAAGGAAAAGTGGATCGTGTTTCTCTCGTCTCGTGTGTTTTGATTTAGTTGGCATCGCCGTGTTCAACGTGAAGGCTTGAATATGCAACTTCGCAGCGCGTATAAAGTAATCAGGAGTTCAGCACGGACACGGTCCTCGTCCATCGGCACGACGCGCTCCGATATCTGACTGCAAGAGAGCGAGTCTCTCCAGCCACAAGACAACAACGAACGTCTCCACGTTGGGAAGGAAAAACAAAACACACACATAAAACTCCAAACAAACTGTGGGAGTACGAGTAAAGGGGCTGGATCTGAGCGGAGGAGGAAAAGTTTACACAGGAGTTTTGTGTGCGATCTTAAACTCATCGAAAGGAACAGAAGCTAATTTCATCTCTCTTTCTCTCACTCTCTCTCTATCTCTCTCTCTCTTCTTTCTCAGTTAGCACGACTTGCTAACGAAGCGACTATACTCTCAAACATGAAGACCCCTGGCGATACGGGTAAGTTTTTATAAACAACTACACCAGATATGCTTGATACAACTGTAAGCTAAATATTAATTATATAGAGGTGGAAAAGTTTATATTTGTGGAGTTTCAATGTGTGTGTGTTGTGTAGCTTTGGATGAGTTTAACGGGGGTTCACTGTGGATATGCATCCTGCTAATTCCCGTCTGATTAGCTGGTTAGCCACTTTAATGTTTGTGTTTATTTTATGCCTCACTGAAATGACTTTATACGTAAAGACTTGGCTCAGAACAGCGTTGAAGGTCTTAAATGTAAGATTTAGGTGGGACTTTGTTAGTTTAAAAGCCTGGAAAAGTTAAAAGTGAGGAAAACCAAGCAGCTAGCTGACAAAGAAAGTTAGTTTTCACAAGTTTTTCCTCACTTAACATTATTTATATTGTTACGGTTGTTTAACATTTTTTGAATGGCTGTCACGACATGGTGTTTATCAAGCTGAAATTGTGCGCTGTTAACGATTAAAACTGTAAGGTATTTAGGGGCACACAAGTTTTGGTTTAACCCCCCCCCCATTGAACTGTTCTGGAGTTAGACAATCATGGTTGTTTTAGAATAGGTATGTGTCCGATAATATACTTAATTATTACACTTCCCAATGCTTAACAGTTTAGGAGTAGATGTTCAAATTATTGTAAATTGTGACTTTATAACCGGTTGTGTTGATCCAACATTCAACCAATTTGGCCCTGAGAAAAGTGGCAAGATATTTAACATTTCTGTTTGTTTTTTCTTTCCTGTTGTACTTGGGCAACTTTATTTTTGTATTGGTTATTTTGTAAAAGTTAGTTTGGCTCCAAGTCCTGGTTGTCTTTGTTTACTTGCATTTTTGGATAAGCCAACGTTACTTTAAACACTATTGCTTGCTTGATTGATCTGGTTGATTGTCAAGCACAAATTCCCTTTTTGTTTAGGAAAGTTTTTATCTGGGATGCAATAGTATTGCATTAAACCAAAGTATAAATCAGTTTAATGTGTCATCTGTGCCTTATAACCACCGACCTCTTAAAGTTGCACTACGTGTTGTGCTCTCTAGCGGCACCTGTGTTTGAAACTTACAATTGCAAGCAATTTGTGGAAGAACACTTTACGTGAATCGTGTTTCTGGCAGATGAATCTCATGATTTGAACTTTGCCTGTGTGTGATCATGACTTGTGATATTCTGAGCTTGAGTCATAACTTGCTATTTTAATGTTGATATAATGTTATATAATGAAACATTTAAAACTGGAATATCACTTGCTTTGATGAAGATAAACGACACATTCATTTTGAAAGAAAAGCACTTTGTAGTGTATGAATTAATTTTACACTTACTCAAAGTGCTTATAAGATAAAAAACAGGGCTCAATCACTACCAGTATTTTCTTCAAGTGTTTTATCTTAATGTTTGTATTGTAATACATTTAACAATTTAAGAGGTGATACTCGTGATTTGGCTTGTAAGACTTTATTATTTTATATTATATTGCACAGCCTTAGTTGATTATATAAGTGAACCGTAATACTATAATAGTATGTATATGCATATAGAGAATGTATAAAAAATAGAAGTGTATTTTGTTTATAAATGTATTTTTCAATTGGTTATAATGCTGCGAGTGCAGTAAATACACAATATACTTCTATTCAAGATCTATTCTCTAAAAGCAAGTCTAAATATCATATATGCTGCTGCTCAGGTGAATGCATCTTTTTTTAAGGATTTTTAGATATTTTAATGTTATATTGAACATTCTCAGATAACAATTGTTTCTACTGCAGTATAGTTGCTAAAGTAAATGTGCATTGTTTTGAAGGATTTGTATATATTTATATTGGAAAACAGATCAAAACGTATTTTGTTTAAGTGTATAATAAGGTGAAGACTTCCTCTCTCACCTTTCTGTTCACTTCAATCCATCTTTAACTCACAAAACAAACTCTCTCTTATTAATAAAGCTGCATAATGGCAATTTTCTACACGATAAGAAATTATTCATATAATCATATTATGATTAAATAAGTCGCGAGCCATCATGTTATAATCTAGCTGCATTAAGCGTGCGCGCTCGAGGGACGAGCGTCCCCGCGGCAGAGTGTGCCTCAGCCGGGTGCAGTTTCAATCTCTCCCGCTTAGATCGGGACACTTCGTACAGCTCATAGTAGAGGCGCTGACCGCAGAGAGAGTTTCGGAGTTTGTAGTCATTTACATGATCTGCTTCCATATTATTTGAACTTTTATAAAGCTATAATGCATTAAATGTAACGCTGGGGTGTTTCCTTTAAAGATGCTCAACATGCAAGTTTTGCTGCAGCTCCACTTATTCCATAATGGGAGTGCTTCTGTATTTACTTATTTTGTATTTTTACATTATAATTCCCTCATATTTTGCTATTTGGAAAGTTTAGAGTGCATCTGGACTGTGAGCTGTGTAATTCTTCCTCTCTTCAATCAGCTGCGAGCTGCAGTGCTGATCTCATGCCGTCATTAGAGTTTAATGTGATCTCATGTTACGTTAAATGAGATCAAAGAACTATTCGACAACGAAAATGTTCGTTTCAGCTCTAGTCCTGAAATGTGTGAGTGTGAATGACTGAACTGTAGTTTCTTTCTTCTTTTTAACGGCTACTCGCAAACTAAAACATTGCGTTACCGCCATCTACTGTTTACATGGGAAGATACAGCCGGCTCTTTCCAATGTTCACGGACACGAGCCAAGGATGTAAGTCGTAATCCAGCGATTTCACTGCAAATCTTGACTCAAATTACAAGTAATTTTATAGGCTCACTGTAGTGAATCGGGGTAAGGTAAGAACATTGTTTTGAACACTGGTTGTTCATGTACTCAATCAATAATGGCAAATCTTACATAGTGCAGCTTTAGTAATCAGGTGAATATTCATCTGGTTTTTTAGAAAAAGGATGCCAGTTCATGTCTTTTGAGTCAGTGCTCCACCAACGCTGAAGTCGTGCTCTTATGCATTAAACCATTAGCTAATTCTTCCATTCCTCCTCCCCCTCATTTGGTCTCCAGCATATAAAGTAACCCTTCTTATGGTATGGTAGAAGTTTTCCATGTTGTACGTCGTGTCTGGGATGCAAGTCTGCGTTTTTGCGTAGGTGTGCAGAGGTGGGGTTCTGTGCTACACTTACTAACTAACTCCTGTCAAATCTAAACATAGTGGGATTATCGAGGTAGTTGATCTCACAAGTTTCTGATCTAGCTCCTTTTTTGTTGTTTTAATTGGTCCAGGGCATGACTCTTTGTTTTGCTGAACTAAATGCTTAGTCTTAAGAGAATTCTGCAAGCTGGGAGGTGTAAAAGCAATAGCCTATGTAGAGTGTTATTCTTCACCCAACTCTTACATTTTCAATTGGACAGTACTTAAACAGAAGGTGAAAGAGTTTTTGTCAGCGGAAATGAACTATACTATAAGTCTTTGTGCCATATCAAGTTGTGCCTTTCAGGCGAGGTGTGCCCCGCCCAAGACACCTTGGCTTTGTGTTTAAAACTATGAGCTTGGTCCCCTGCTTTTGAATAGCTATTTTGCAACCCAAGGGATTAAAGAGTCATCTAAACCAGCTATTTTACCTGCTGGTTAATAGTATTGTTTTGGGATGAAGTCACTGCTGTATTTAGGCGATAATCCAGGGTTTTCTGTATACTATTATTCTATTGAGTTTTCGAACGTAGTTTGACCTAGATTGTTGAAATCACAGAAAAGCAAGTTTTCTCTATGTATTTGTATTTAAAGGAATTTTCCATGTTCAAAACAAAGTTAAGGTCAGTTAACAGCATTTGTGGCATTATGTCTTATTTCCACAAAACATATTTCTGTTTTATACCTTGTTTATTATTATATATTTTTTTAAAGCAAAAATGGTTACATTTGTACATCATGGTTACAGTTAGGCCCTAACAATTTAAGTGAATTGGGCCAGTCCATAAAGGTTAAAATTTTCATTGTTTTAAAAGTGTAGATGCAAGATGAGAATTTTATGTTGATGTTATTTCAGTGCTAAAATTGCTTATCTGTGTAAATTGCTTATCTTTCCCAATATTTACTCTTCAATTGTCATGACAACAAAGCCTTGTAATCCTGGTATTGGATAGTACATTTGCACCGATAAGTTTAGAAAGTAATTTTATCACAATAAAATCATGTTAACATGTACAATGTTTATGTTTTGTGGCTAAACTTTTGAAAGAGTGTGTATTTGAATGTATATGGACTGGCATCACTTCTTTTGTAAGTGCAATCTTACTGAAATATTTTTATTTTATAAATAAACGAGGGGTGAGTCCATTTTTTCTGGTTTATTATCACTAAACCAAAAATTCTGTTGATTGAGCTTAACTTGTATTGAATCCAGACCATTCCTTTAAGTCTGGGCTATTACTTTTTGAATTTCCAACTTGTTTCTCATATTATCAGTAGGGTTAATGCAAAAAAGACACACAGTTGCATCAGTTTGCACTTTGGCACTCTGTTTGGCCATCAACTCTTGCCGCCCAGCTAAGCAAGATGTCTGTCTGTCTTGTAGACCAATAAGTGGCCTATTTTTAGTAAGTTTTTCCAATTGTGTTATTCATTATATCAACACTTTGCCACTCGTGGGTCTCAAATCTGGAAACACGCTGTTGTCTCTTCCATCGTATGAAGTTAAGGGACCCACATGGGCAATTAGCCAGCATTTAGGGAGGGTGGTTGGTGCCATTATTTTTCAAAGGAAAGTCCAGGTCGGAGTGGGCTGAGCGTAGGTGGAAGTGTGTAATTTCAACTTTGCTACAAAGGTATGATTCACTGTTCCATTGGCATGGAAGTGCCATGGGTGTTTTAAGATGTTCTTCTAACTATTAGGATATTTTTTGCAGTTTTTATTTTTTTCTCTTTTTGTTAGCTTAGGAAGACATATGAGATATGAGGCAGTTAATGCTACCAAATTCATCCCAGACGTTTCAATTTAAAGTTTGCCTATACAGCCTTTCCTTAAACAGATGCTTGCCTGCATCTGCAAGAGATTTTCTGAGCCATTTAGAATGGAGAGACATGGAGGTGCATCTCCTGAGAACCTGATTTAAATGTTTGGAAATTATATTATTTGTAGATTTTAGGTTAACATATGTCATTAGGTTTTCTCACTTGTATGCCATTGCTGTAGAGTTGCTCAGGAAGCATGCTTTGGTTGATGTGTTGTACGCAGCTCAGCGGATTGGCTGTGTTTCCTGGCCTGTTTTTGTTTTCCTGGAAACCCCATACAGATGAACATCTAACCAGCCACACAGTAACACTCAAGTAAGTTAGACATATAGTGGTGTACTTTGGGTTTAAAGAGACATGCACAATGTTGCTAGTTTAATGGTGAGCCACTCGCCCTGCAGAGTATTTAGAGAACTATCCAAAAGGAACTCAAGTGTAGAAATTAACTACCAGATGTGGAATTGAAACTACTCTCTTGTTGCATCTGTACACCTTTTCAAATAAATCTCTAATTACATAAAGAAATGAGCTTGGCTACTATTTTTTCCATTGAACAAGGGTTATTTCTGCCAGTGCTTAAGTTGGAAATGTAATTTGCATTAAAGAATAATTTACCCAAAAATGACAATGTTGACAATTTACTCACCCTTGTGTCAGTACAACAAAGCCCATATGACTTTCTTCCTTAGTGGAACACAACAGGAGTTTTAATGAATATACCAATGTGTTTTGTCAATATAATGGCAACGTTGGTAACGACTTGCATTGCAGCTTAAATAAGGACCTAAAAAAGTTGTCCATGGGACTTGTCCATCGTATTTCAAGTCCTCTGAATTCATACAATAAGTTTTGATGAGAAACATCTCAACATTTAAGTAATGTTTCAGTGAAAATCTAGCCTGGGCGACTACTTTTTGGGTCCTTTTTTAAAGCTTTAAAGTGAGTCATTCACTATACTGCTGTTGTATTGAAAAGATGGACTGGTATAGCCTACTCATTATCATCTCCTTTTGTGTTCTACATCAGAAAGAAAGTCATACAGGTTTAGGACGACATTTCTCAGGGTGAGAAAATTATAACAGCATTTTCATTTTTGGGTGAATTAGTCCTTTAAAGTCCTTTAGCTATAGTGGAAAGTTAAAGACCAGATGATTTCCAGCATCTAAAGGTGCTTGCAGTCACTGTGACCTAAATAATACGGCTCATGTTTGTTCAAAAGCTGAAGAAAAGATCTCCTTTTCATCTCTTTAGATTCAGTCGCATTTGTGACTGCAGGCTTTGCTTTTCCTGTCTTTAGTCTCAGATCAATAGCTTTCCCTGCATGCTTGATGGAAGAAACCACAGTTTTCTCAAAAAACAGGAATAACTCTTTGATGAGCAATACTTTTGTGAGATTGTGCACAACACATGTGGCTTCCTCTACTTCTTGCCTGCCAGGATGGTCTTTGTTACCTTTCATAGAAGCAAAGGTTCCTACAATAGTCAGCCTAAGGTTCATCTATGGGTCTTTGTCATATCTGACGGCACACCTTTCTTTAATCTGCATTTTAAGATTCTGGTGCCAGTGCCCCTAATGCCATGTGCACAGGCTCTTTTGTGTCAGTGTGCCAAACATGTCGACAACTGAGGTTTGAGCACGGCCGACCTTCAGAGTGTTGTGTCTAGTAGAGGCCACAGTTTGGTGGGAACTCTGAGGTTTTGTTGAGACCATGTCTGACAGTTCGAGCGTGTGGTTTTGGTGTGGTCACGCTCGTGTAACCGTTTGTTAGTTTGAGTTGTGTATACGTTCTCTGACATTTTCAATAGTGGTCCCCTTTTGAGTTTTTTTGAGTCCGCACCTGCATTCCAATCTACATCTTGATACAATCACATTCTTGCGCATGATATGGTCTAATCTGATATTTAGATAGGGCTCTATAATTTTAATAATATTGCCACTATGAATGCGGTTAGCTAATATTTTTTTTAGTAGCTTGTAGTGTTGATAACTACTTTTCAAAAGGGTAACTTAACTTTGTTATGAGTAGCTTTGGACACCACAGTTTCGTAGAAGTTAAATGAAATTCTAAATGTTCTAAAGATTTTGTGTCTTTAAAGGTCACGTCAACATTAATACATTTTTGTTTGAAAAAGCATTTATTTGTCTACGCTTACACCTCTCATCCACCATGAAGAGTTGTTTATCTTCCACCGAAAAATTTGTTTCGAAAACGCTCTCCATTACTGCATACTTTGGTAAATTATGGCGTCAAATGGAAACGGATTAGTATGGATATTCCAGATTTTTTCCTATTATTTAACCTCTTTATATTGTGGCAACCAATATGTTCCATTCTCACAAGTATAAATGATAATGGTTTTGTGAAAATGACGCACCCTTTCCTCGTAATATGGTTGTAATGAAGACAAGGAGTCACGGTTTAAGCGAGTGTTTGGTGTGCAGCACACATAGTTTATTAGTGGGGGCCGGACCCCCCACATTCCACTTTAATGGCTGCTGTCTGTGTTGCATTAAATACAAACACACACACATACCCCAGCCTGCACTGAAGGAGGAGGCACACACACGTTCCTAATTCTCACAGTTGTGCGCTCTCTCCGTCTCTTGAGCTGCCATCTTTGTGGTGACGCCACTTTGACTCGCTCATACTTTTATTTTTATACAGCCAATTTATTTTTGCAGGCAGATCCAGTGCTGGTGCAAAGGGTCAGATATTAAACTGTTTAAGTGAGACTATATTAATTGAGACTAGTAGAGCTGCAGGATTAAGACAAAAATCATAATTGCAGATTATTTCCCTTGATATTGTAATTGCAATTACATGATTATGATGATTATATAGCTGCTTTAGGGCTTTCAAGATTATGATGATTAATTGTCATAAAAATGGTCACACTTAAGGTTTATGTGTGTTTTAAGGTGTATGTGTGTTTAACGCCTTATACCAGCAGGGGGGCGTGGGCGGGCTGTGGGGGCGTGTTTATAATTTTATTACCTTTGTTTTATAACAAATATTCAATCAACTATCATAAACTATGCATCATTTGAAAGCTAAAACACTCAAGAATCACGTTCTGAACTTGTTTTTGCAATCAATACACCAGAGAGGAAAGGGTTAAATTAAATGCTGACCCTGTAAATATGAACAAAATGAACGGCAATACTTATCTTTCATCTCCTATGGTTCAGATCAGTTCGGACGAATCCAAGAAACACCAGCATACATTTCAATGTAAGGGTCTACTCTTCAAAATGCATCCCACTTTTTAATCCAAAACAACAAAAAAATAGGGAAAAAAACGAAATATCCTCCTCAGTTTTCATGAGCGCTTCCAGTTAGAGTAATCCATCATGTTCACTTTCAATGAAATATCGATTCTAATTTGTATTCCAATGTTCAAAAACCATCTCTCCCCGTAGCTTGGACTGTTTCCGATAAAATGAGCCATTCCCTGTTTCTCTCCTTCAATCACAGGCTCTGTAATGACCAAAATATGAAGGGAGCGCAACAACAGGCTGCGGGACCTGTCACTCTCGCACCTCGGTTTTTGACTGGATAAAAGCCACCCAATGTCTGGTCAGCAAAATTTTGATGGATGGGAGTATTAACCAACTAAAACACGATTGCAGTGATTGACAGTTTGCTTAGTTTACCTCAGAAGATCTGTCTAATACATAGGTCTAATACAAGTGCGTCCACTCGTGCGCTCTTCGTCATTTTACGCACAGCGCGCACAGTTTTTACCTTTTTTTGCTACACGGAGCTCGTTTCAACGCGCGGATTTATTCATCATCATCAACATTATATCTAACAATCTACATCATGGATCGTCGACTGAAGAGGAGTTTTTGTGGTGTTGAGAGTGTTTTGGAGGAGATAATGAGGAGTAGCGATGAAGAACAGCAGAAAGACGCAGAAACAGACATCTTAGACAGAGAGAGCACGGTGTCGAGTGTCGATTCGGCTGAAGAGGAGATGTTTCTCCATGGACTCGATCCCGTATTAGATCGGTAAGTTGAAACACATCGTCTTGAGTTTTTATGTTTATGAAGTATTGGCAGTTTTTCTGTTCATATCATGTTTTTGATTATAAAATGACTAGCAAAGACACGAGGCTACACGAGTAGCTAGGTGATAGCTGTATATTATACATAAAGACATAATATTTATATCACACACACACATTATATTTATGATGCATATAATATAACAAAAATATCTTTATCTTTCCTGTCTTTCAGTGGCTTTGGTTTCCAGTTGGTAACGAACCTTGTTAGTGACTGCCTTGGATCAACATAAATACTGTAAATACTGTAATTGTATTTTTTTTTCTTTAGTAATTGGATATTTATTATAATTATCAGTTTATTGTAATTTATTTGTGTAAAAAACACTGTTGCAATTACAAATGTTGTTTTCTTTTTATATAATTTATTAATTAGTTGTAAAACGATCACTTTTGAAATGCATACATGAAGTGAGTTTTTTTTGTTTCACTGTTTTTGCTATCAGAATTGTTCAAAATAAAGAGTTTTTTGTTAAAATGTTGTGCTGAAATCATTTTTTCTTGTGTGGTTTGATGAGCAGAACAGTTCTGAATTGATATACATGTATGTAGTATGTAGTGTTTACTCCTTATGTCATTTGGTTACCAGATGTCCATTTGGAGTCTCCAAATGGCCTTTTGGAAAGGACGCCTAGACTTTCCCTGAATAAAAGCTTACAGAAACTACATTTTTGGGAGTATCATCTTCAAATTTGAATCAGAACATGGTCAGACATTCAGTTTTATCTTTATGGTGTTTTCAGGCCTTTAACATAAAAGTCTGATACATTTTTCCCTAAATGAAGTTCATTCATAGAAATCGTGAGTCACTTTCATGTAAATTTGACCTTGTTTTACTCTGTTCCTATGCTACTTTTGAATTAATATGACTCTTGGGTAACAAAGTTTCAAGTGTCTAGTTTAAAAAAATATCAGAGTTATGAATGTGGACCATATGGTTTAGGAGCTACAGACATTTGTATTTGGGTATGTCATTTTCAGAAAATTCTCAAAAATAGGGGTGCTGGTTAAGAGGTTAATACACCTTCAGAAGTTATTAAGTCATATTTTACTTATAAACATTGTGTTCACTATCTAAATCCTTGCTAATATTTTCGTTGGAGTTTGGCGGAAACCTCTCCACAGACAGCATGTGCATCTGCGCTAAAGAATTGGTTAATATTCACAGCTCTTCAAAAGTTGTTCTGAGTGTGGTCCACTACGCATCTTCATGAGACAGTCGGAGTTCAGTTGGAGTACTCACATAATGCAAACACTTAAAATTCCTTTATTTGGACAGTACAATGTGATTGGAATTTGAAGTGCACAATAATCACGGTTATCTGAAATAAACGCGATCAGACAATTATTTGATAATTACGACAGGTCTAGGGCTGGGTAAAAAAACTAAGATTTTCCAATTAATCGCTATCCTCATTTTAATGATCCCAATATTGATTCTTAAAATCAAAGATCAACCTTTAAACTGTATAGTTTACTTAAGCTTTGGTTGTGCTGTTATTCTATCTGTAAAATAAATGGCAATTGATCTGCATAGTTTGGGCCTTGCTGGTAGTTTTTTTAATTAATATTTCATAATGGACCAAGTTCAAAGGTTCCCAGTTTTATTTACAGCATTAGCTGAAAAATTATTTTATATAAAAGCAAGATGGAAAATATAACCATGACATACCAAAATGAATCCGATTTGAATCCAGTCATATCAGAATCTAATTGATTTGAGAGCTTGTGAATTTGAATCGAATCAAACTGGGAAATCTGTATTGATACCCAGGCCTACTGTTCATCAGTAAATCAAGTGCCTAGATGGTCAGTGGTCATGTAATTGGTTACAGTGCTCAACTGTAGCAAAAAACACCTCGTAGGGCTTAAATAGAAAATTTTATAGAACGAGAGAAGTACACCTTGATTTATTGCTTTAATTGACACATTTCACTTAGTTAATTGTGGCAGCCGTATTGTGATCTCAATAATTATATTTATTGTGCAGCCCTACTACACGTGGGCCACGCAGGTTTGATCACAGCTCATAATCTGTGTCACAGAGATCTGTGTGGAGGAGAGAGTGCTTTCAGATCCTGTCAGTGGATTTCCGATTCCGCGTAGGCCACCAAATAGGGCGCTGGAACTTTCAGACACTTTTGCAGAACAATGGAAATTAGAGTATTAAAAAATGTAATCATTTGCGAACCAAACATTTTCAGAGGGATTCTGGTGTCTTGTGGCATTTAGGTGATTTCCAAAACCTTTAAACTGAACCTTTAAAAAGAACTAAAAAGTTGTGCTGGCCTTGATGGGACATTTTACCCAATTCTAACTTTGTTGAAAACAAGTGGCTGTGACTGACATGTGGCTGTGCATAGTTTGCGGAGGCCTGATGTCTGTGCGCTAATGGAAAGCTTGTAAATGAAAGGCCCATTAGCAGTGAGGGAAAGGATTGGCAAAGTTTTTTGGTGCTGCAGACTTGGCCTGGGGTGGGAGAGAAAACAGGGAGCGACCATGGAGACGGCATTCAAATCCCATAGCTGGAGCCGTGGCATGTGCCGTCAGTGACTGTGTGTATGTGTGTTTGTCTTTGGAGGAAAATGAAAGTGAAGAGCGAGTCTTGAGACCTAACCACAACATAGCACTTGAAACGAGGCAATCTGTTGACTTCTAATTTTCACCCCCCTCCCATCACTGCCACCCCTTTTTCCACTCCATCATGCTCTCTCTGCTCTGTTCTCTCTTGATCTCATTTTTAATTTTAAGATTGCTGTTATTGTCAACGTTACAAAGCAATTTGTGCCAACACAATACATGATGACTTTCAGTCCATTGCAGATATATTTGATTACACTTTATGAAAAAAGTTAGTGGGGTACACTAACTGTTAATCTATTTAGCAGATGGTTTTATCCAGTCTTCATCTGTTTGTCCAAGTATTCATGGTACCATGCGTAATCGAATATTTGAAGGAAGGACATCAGCTGAGGAAGTGTTAAAATACACTCCACGCATCTCTTGTCTTTTCAAGCATGAAAGCTCTGAAACAACGAACAAATGACTCTTTTGAACCAAGTCTTTTTAATGAATCAGGTGTAATTTGGGCTTGTTTGTAATTTAAAAGTCTAGCATTGTGTACCAGATCTTGTTTTTTTTTATCTTCTGGTTATTAATGATTGAGATTGGCTTAGTGCTATAAACTTGATCTGGAATTTCATTCAATTAACACTTCTGTTGTCTCTGTGGCCATCCGGACCACTTTTGAAGAGGGGCATGCAAAATTATGCACTCTACTATATATATATATATATATATATATATATATATATATATATATATATATATACACTACACACCGATCAGCCACAACATTATAACCATCTGCCTAATATTATTTAAGTCTCCCTCGTGTCGCCAAAACCGCACCAACCCGCATCTCAGAATAGCATTCAGAGATACTATTCTTCTCACCACAATTGTACAGAGTGGTTATCTGAGTTATTGTAGACTTTGTCAGTTCGAATCAGTCTGGCCATTCTCTGTTGACCTCTCTCATCAACAAGACATTTCCGTCCACAGAACAGCCATTTGTTTTTTGTTTTTGGCACCATTCGAAGTAAATTCTAGAGACTGTTGCATGTGAAAATCCCAGGAGATCAGCAGTTACAGAAATACTCAAACCTGCCCATCTGGCACTAACAATCATGCCACGGTCCGAATCATTGAGATCACATTTTTCCCCATTCTGATGGTTGATGTGAACATTAACTGAAGCTCCTGACCCATATCTGCATGATATTATGCACTGCACTACTGCCACATGATTGGCTGATTAGATAATCGCATGGATGATTGTTAGTGACAAATGGGCACCATCCTGGGATTTTCACACACAACAGTCTCAAGAGTTTACTCAGAATGGTGCCAAAAACAAAAACCATCCAGTGAGGGGCAGTTCTGCAGATGAAAAGGCCTTGTTGATGAGAGAGGTCAACAGAGAATGGCCAGACTGGTTCGAACTGACAAAGTCTACAGTAACTCAGATCACTATATTAGACAGGTGGTTTTAATGTTGTGGCTGATTGGGGTGTGTGTGTGTACACATGTGCGTGCACACACACACACACACACACACACACACACACATTATGTATAGATTTATATCTATAAGTGTGTGTGTGTGTGTGTGTGTGTATATATATATATATAAAATCACACAATACTGTGCAAAAGTTTTAGGCACTTGTGAAAAATGTTGCATAGTGAGGATGTCTTCAAAAGTAATGACATAAATAGTTTTCATTTATCACTTAATGTCATACAAAGTCCAGTAAACATAAAAAAAAGCTAAATCAGTATTTGGTGTGACCACCTTTGCCTTTAAAACAGCCCCAATTCTCCTAGGTACACAGTTTTTCTTGGTTGTTGGCAGATAGGATGTTCCAAGCTTCTTGGAGAATTCATCACAGTTCTTCTATATATTTAGGCGGACTCGATTGCTTCTGTCTCTTTATGTAAACTCAGACTGACACGATGTTCAGTGGGGGTTTGTGGGGGACATGACATCTGTTGCAGAGCGCCCTGTTCTTATATTCGAATATTTTCTATTTGCAAAAGTGATTGTTTGTGCACAGTACTGTGTGTGTGTGTGTGTGTGTGTGTGTGTGTGTGTGTGTGTGTGTATATATATATATGGCCTCTACATTGCCATTGCAGGGTCTGTTTGAAATATGCTTAACATACGTTCTTGCTCAGTAATATTCTCTGTTGCTGCACTGTTTCTCAACTATGAAATTAGTTGGCTTCAAATAGAAAACACTGTAGAAGTGGAGCACATTTAAAAACATCAGAAGTTGACCTAAAGTGCTTTACAGATCAAACAAATAAAATGAAAGAGTGATATAAAAACAGATTGATTTAAAGTTAAATATAAAACATAATAAAATAAAATAAAACATTTAAATACAACATCATGCATTTATCCATTTCAGACTATTCAATGATCTATTCAAAAGGCACAGTCACCTTTAGATCTATAGCAGCAACGAGGAACCCTCAATAGAAGTGGATCAGAAGACTGGGGGCTCTGGTTGGGGAGTGAGGGTGTAGAAGGTCATTGATATATTGGGGCGCTAGACCTGATAGTACCTTTTAGTAAAAAAATCTGAATTTAAAATCGACTCTGAATTTCACATGAAGCCAGTGTAGAGATGCTAAAACCAGGGAAACGTGATCCCACATTCTTGACCCTGTTAAAAGTCTGTCTGCCGCGTTTTGAACTAGCTATAAGCGGGATAATGCAGTTTGAGGGACCAGTGTACAATGAGTTACAATAGTCTAACCTTGATGTAATAAGTGAGTTGATCACAATTTCCAAGTCTCTATGGGAAATATATATTTTTTATTTTAGTGGAAAAAGCTACCCTTGACAACAGCACTGAATCTGCTTATTGAAAAGTAACGAGGAGTCTAAAATCACTCCAAGACTCCTTGCATGATTTTGTACATTGCACGACAGAGGACCTAACTGGGCAACCTGGCCAGGTAAGGAGGACATGGAGGAAACTAAAATCAGATGTTCATCACTGCAGTCGTAGCCCCCCCCAAGGACTCTGTTGATTTATCTGTTGCGTTCTTAAGATTTAAAAATGACCAAAATGCCCATCCCTGCTGTTATTGATGTGGAAAGGGGAATTAAAGGTGAGACACAAGTCGTTATTGTTGCCTGTTGTGTTTGCTCATTAAACGGGGGAGGTACAGCGCACCAAACGTTGCCTCCAGGGTCCCCATGGAGACATTCAGACACCTAGTCTCCTGTTTGCCACCCTCTAACACTCGTTCTCTTTTCTTTATACATTCCACAACAGACACACACACACTCAGCCAGGTTACAGATATACAATCTAGAGAATCACCTGGAGCCCAGATGATTGTCTCCTGGCCAGCCTTTGGGTTTAATAATGCTTTCATGCTGTTGATGTAGACCAATCACTGATCTCAGCAGGGTGCCAAGGTTTGAATTCAGACGATCACAATGGCACTTTGTGTTATCAGACATTGCATCATTGACAAAGAGCAAACTTAGCAGCAGCAGATAAGTTTGCTTCAATGATGTCTCTACGCATTTCTCAAATCCAGCACTCCAAAGTTTGAATGATGCCATTATGACAAAAAAATTTTTTTGGTATCTTTTGAGTAAGCATTACCCTACTCAACTAAGTTTGCAAATCAGTTAAGTACCACCCCACCCCCCATCAAACAGGTAGATCTTACAATGGGGACATCAACTGAGGACATCTTCAAACATGCTGTAACAAGCTTCTCTGCTTTATATTAAAATGCTATCTTTTAGATGTCTTGAGGTTCTGTTGCTGTAGAATTGTCTTATCCTGTTTTCAACTTCATGGAAATTGCAGGGTTCGCCAACGAACACGCCTATTTTGTTTTTGAACTTGAATGGCTTTATATTGCTGCAAGGGAAGGTACGGCTTCCATCACAAGTTGTAGCCAAGTGAAAAAGCCAATAATAGAACAATGATCCCCAACAATTGGACAAAGAAGAACCTGAATCAAAACCCACAACTGGGAGGGAACACCATACAGAATTTAGTAAGCTACTTTCTGAACCGACCAATAACAGGGAATAGTAGTGATTGGGCGAGACAGTGTATAAAAGTACACCATGTTTATTGCTCTGCAAAGTCCATTTGGCTGCCTTGCACATCCACAAGTTTGTGTTTCGGCAACTCCAGAGAAGAGTTCTCCTGATTGGTCCTGCCAAACCCAGTATAATCTGACATAGGCAGGGCAATGGCAGTTAAAATTAGCTGCTTTGAAAGAGCTTGGAGCATCAAGGAGAAAACACTGAGATTGATAGTAGCCAGATTCAAGCTGGCTGACTTCCACCTGCCCTCGTACAGATGGAGGGTGAGGTTCATTTAGTTTCACTATAGTTATAAGCGTTACCATGTTTTCCACACAATACTGTTGGTTGGGAGTATCTCAGATTTGGCCAGACTTTCAGCAAATTTTAGAAAGTTTTTATGAAAAGCCACGTATTTAAACTGCATTAAAACATCTAGGTTGACCTATGTGACTGACTTCTCAGTTTTTTGTGATGCCTAATCTGGAAGTGGTGTCTGGAACCGGATAAAGCAAGCAGATCTGTGCAGGTTTTCCTTTGATTGATCCTTCTGGAAGACTCTCTGCCCATGACTAAGTGTGAACAGAAGTGGGGGAAGGAAAAGAAATAGGTTAAAAGTTCATGTAGATGTGGCTCCCAGTGAAAGATAAATCAAGGATGAAAGCTTTACTCTGATAAAAATCCACATCTTGCTGATAAAACGTAATGCCACTATCAACCTTGCAACCTCAACGGTTCTAATGACTTTTGCTCAGCTACCTGAGCGAAGGCCACTGGAGTGTGTGATTTAATACTCTGATGAAGAGAATGTGATGACTGGAGGAGTCTTAAGATTGAAGATTGCACATTATCAGTGAACTTAAGGGGTTGCTGTTTTTTTGCCTTTCCAACTTCGCTTTTGTTGATCGTAAATCAGTTTATATTCTCAAATATGATGTGAAAGTTTTTCAATGACTTTCTTTCTCGTGACTTTTCTTAGTGAAAATAGTTTATTGGTTGATTTCACCTAAAAGTGTGACACTATCAAACTCTTTTTATTTCTAACTCTATATTGAGCTAGTGAACTCTTATTGTGTCAGGGTTTTAATGCATATTATTAGAGGTTCATTGGATTACTAAATAAAATGTGGCTGCCTTTAATCAACTGAACCTCCAAGGTGCCACTCAGACTATATAAAATCTCTTTCTTGCCCAAAAAAATTTACTGAATATTTAAGAACAAATTATACTACGGTTTTCTGGATGACAGTATGTCTCGCACACAGTCTAGTGTTTTTGTAATTTTTGTTGGTCAAATTTTGTCATCAGTACATAATGCACAGATGTGGACTGTCCAAATATCTAGAATAACCGTGCTGTTCGCTGAAAGTCTGCACATGACTGTACTAGAAGTAATCGCAAAACAGTCGTTGTGTGTATATGGTGAACACCCCCCTATGGGCTTGCAGTCAAAAGAGTATACATGGTCTAAAACTTTCGACCCTGCTCAAGACATAATGGGACACTGTGAAGCCTAGCCTTTTGGCTATTGAGTGTTTTGATTGTTATTTATAATGCATTGCAATTTAAGTTGTAAACTTTTTTTAAACTTTTGGTATTAGGGCTGGGCAGTATGGCCAAAAATATTATTAGGCATTTAATAGGATTTAAGTAGTAATTAATGTCAATTTTACCCACGCCTTTCTTTCTTTTTACTTTATTGTTATTTTTGTTATTATTATTTGAGGTAAGTTATTTTGTGTAGTATATTGGTGACTATCCTACATTGTTGCTCCACACTCAAGCCCAGTATCTGGCGAAAAGGCACCATAAGCTGGTTTTCCAATGCCATAAAATGTAAAGGAAGAAAAATAGTTTAAAACAATTTGTTTTTTTTATACCTATGACAGAATATTATCTGACTTGACAGGGCTATGTGTCATGAAAAAACTTTTAACTAAATAGTACATAATAAACAGCAATGCTGTTGATGTCAGAATTGTTGCTGTGTTCAGTCGATGGCTGTATTGCTTTGTCAATGCATTCTTGTTTGCTACACACAGATATATTAGCTGGATAGCTAACTAACTACCTAGTCTCATTACTGGTTTACTTGACCGCAGGTCTAGGTAGCTGCTAGTAGGGCTGGGTATTGATACAGATTTCCCGCAGAATTTGAGCTTATGTTAACTAGAGCGGACTTGAATGGCTTTACCTCATCTGTGCGATGCATGATTAGAATTAAATGTTTTTTGTAGTTGTTTTTGATCAACAACTGACTTTAAAGAACAGGGTATTAGAGGGTATTAAATAGACAGTATTCAATGACAAATGGGTTGCGTGAATCTCTTCTTCAGAGACACATTACACAGAACAACTTTTACTCTCAACAGGCTGAAATTATCTCGCTGCTGAACACTTCACGACTAAACTACACATTTGCTGGTGAGTGAAATGTAAACATTTATCAGCCAGTTGCCAAATATATTCACTTTAGTCGCATGGCATTTGTTTGCAAATGTGATTGATTTCCTCTCATTGTAGAAGAGGGTTGTGCATTGAGTGAAAGATCGATCTTTGGACTTAATCAATTTTGAGATTTTTCAAATGAAGATCGTGATTAATTGGAAAAACTATATTTTTACCCACCTCTAGGTGCTAGCCAGTTAATACTTACTAACCGCTAAAAACACATCTTTTCCATGAGCACTTAACCAGTCACAAAAAATGTTTTCTTGTTGCTCTTTAATCTGTTTTGAATACTATTCTGATGCTAGTGTAACTTGTGTTTTTCCTCTTTTGTAAGTCGCTTTGGATAAAAGCGTCTGCCAAATGAATAAATGTAAATGTAAACCAGCTGATTTAATAAATATGATTCAGTTAGCAGTTATACTAATACTTTTGCCGAACTGCTTGCGTTTTTAGCGACACAAACCTGATCTGATTGTCTAGATGTAGAACATCGGCTAAATATCGATATTGAGATTATTATTCTCTAAAAAAATATTTTGTTTTATTGCCCAGCCCTAATTGCTTATTAGAATGATCACTGAAATGCATATATTCATTTTGTAAAGTTTTAAATTGTATTGTTTTAACTGCAGAGCAGTTACTGTGATTAAGCGAATAGTATTTGGTTCGACATGTGGTCTATCCATGGCAGCCCCCATTAGGGGAGCCTCTCAGTGAAGAATAAACCAATTTTATAAGGTTACTAATATGACTAGTCTTACTGTAGTCATCTTTAATGACTAAATTTATTGGGTGCACCTTTTAACAATCTGCTTACAATCAGCTTATTTATAGGAATCGGTATTGAAAAAAGCACTGTCATGTTGTGAGGTACAGTGTTTGCAAAGAAAAGTACTTTTTGTGTGAAACTCTTAGGCCCAGTTAGAGTGCACATACAGTTCAGTAGACCTGCACAGGCCTGTTGGTAAGGATTGTTTGGAAGGCAGCCATTGCAGGCTGCTCCTCATGCTCAGCAGTCCTCACATAGCAGGAAAATTGGCCCAGAAACGCGCCCTGCCTGGCCATTTATGGTTGATTTAATCATATCCCTACGAGGAACTCCCCTGTGACGCGTCTGGTTTCTGTCTGGGCAGAGTTGGCCGTCGTACTGCGGCGTCCCGGACATCTGGAGCACTGTCTCCACCACTGTGTGCCGGTAACTGGAGTTTTGGTCTCGACGGTGTTGACATGAAAATTGTTGATGTGAAAATAACAGCTACTAGATGTTTAGCTTAGAGAGCCACAGCTGTTAAAGTATTAGACGTAGCTAATGGCGACGGTTGTCAGGACATAAGGCAATTTTCTCTTGTCTGCTTGGGTGGGAAATACCCTCAAGGTGTGACATGGGTGGCCAAATGACCTAGAGTCTTGAGTCATGTAAAGTATAACACTCGTGCAAACATAATCAAACTAGGGCGGAAATGATTAGTCTACATTATCGACATGTCGACAATAAAAATAATGTCAAAAATGTTCATTGTCGAATAGTCCTTTTGGTCTTATTTAATGTAACATGAGATCACATTAAACTCTAATGACGGCATGAGAGCAGCACTGCAGCTCGCAGCTGATTGAAGAGAGGAAGAATTACACAGCTCACAGTCCAGATGCACTCTAAACTTTCCAAACAGCTTAAGGTGATGTAGATCGCAAAGTATGAGGGAATTATAATGCAAAAATACAAAATAAGTAAATAGAGAAGCACACTCGTTGTGGAATAAGTGGAGCTGTCGCTGCAGCAAAACTTGCGTGTTGAGCGTTATAGCTTTAATATAGTTCAATAATATGCAAGCAGGTCATGTAAATAACTACAAACTCCGAAACTGGCATTTCTCTGTGCGGGTAGCGCCTTTTCTATGAGTTGTGCGAAGTGTCCCGATCTAAGGGGGAGAGATTGAAACTGCATCCGGCTGATACACACTCTGTCGCGGGGACGCTCGTCACCTTGCTGCAGCTAGATTATAACGTGATTGCTTGCGACTTATTGAATCATAATTAATGTCACTGTGCATTTATTACCGTGAAGAAAATTGTCAAGTTTTTGTTTTTGTTTTGGCTTGTTTCCTATGTAAATATGTAAAACTCTTTAAACAACGTACATTTACTTAAGAAATATTCTGCATAAGAAAAAATTGCTATCTGAGAATGTTGAATATGATATTAAAAATACAAATATTTTAAAACCTGATAAGCAGCATATAAGATATTTATGCTTGCTTTTAGAGAATAGATCTTGAATAGAATATATTGTATATTTACTGCACTCGCAGCATTATAATCAAGCGAAAAATACATTTATAAACAAAATATACTTATATTTAATATACATTCTCTTAGAGCAAGGCTAAATATCTTATATGTTGCTTCTCAAGTAAATGTATCTTTTTTTTAAGGATTTATAGGCAATTTTAAATGGAAAACGAGACAAAACACTTGATTACTAAAGGATCTTTTGCAGTGAATTTCTTTTCTGAATTAAACTTAAAGTATATTTTTTCCCCTTTAATTCAGTGAATGTCATTTAGATGTATTTTTAAAAGATCATTTTTTCCTCTTTATTGTTAGGGAGCACATTTAATACTACCATTTAAGTACACAAGCTGAGAAATCAGTTAAGGGCTAATGATTAATCATTGGAATAATCGTTAGATTAATCAATTATCAAAATAATCATTAGTTTCAGCCCTAAATCAAACACTTGATCCCTTTTGCCTTCAGTTCCCTCATATTTGGGTTAAAGTGTTCCTTAAACACCTGTCTTAAGTGTGGAATATGAAGCAATTTAGATCAAGGAGACCGATTATCCATATTATGACTATAACAAAAATGTTTGGTGTGGGTTACTGATTGTGTTATTTATTTTCATACTGTTGGGATAGTGGAGTCTACCCTCGTTGGGGAAGAAACATAGATACTTGGAAACATTTTCTATCACGTAATTACAATTTGCAGTTGTACAGTTTAAATGCAGTGTATTTCTTTTTTTTTTTTATTGTCCAAAAATGTTTAGAGTTGTACCTTTTTCTAAAGTGGTGAGGTTTAATATAAAAAAATCTGCATATATCTAGTAAATTTAAATATGTCTTAGCCAGTCACTTCAAAACTTTTCTCGGTTCAAATGTGAAAAACATGTGCGAGTAATTTGATAACCTGCATCATATAAACATTTTAATT
Organism: Xyrauchen texanus; assembly: GCF_025860055.1. Taxonomy (NCBI): domain Eukaryota; kingdom Metazoa; phylum Chordata; class Actinopteri; order Cypriniformes; family Catostomidae; genus Xyrauchen; species Xyrauchen texanus. The sequence continues at coordinate 13,631,562 of NC_068285.1, read as the reverse complement.
TCCCTTAATAAAAAAGTGCTTTAGAAATTAATCTTTTGTCACTTGTTTATTGAGCTTGTTTTTTGGCCTTTCATGTTTCAGCCTGTCAACGCTGAATAAACGTACCTCCATTGTAGAGATGCCATGCTCTGTATAAACCTGTTGCTGATGCCATTTCTGTCACTGCTTTTCAAATTCATTTGCACATTGTCATGCGTCTGTGAACTTCAGCGGTGGCCCTGATGGAAATAGCCTGCTGTGCAATCAACCTTGACTTATTTACAATTAAAGTGATAACTGTTCCAGTTTCACACTCACAGAATGCAGGACAGTTTTATTTTTCAGCTTAATGAGCCTCCAAAATTAAAAAACTAATCACAGTGTGCTTTGCTAAATTAAATGATGTAGACAACACAATTTATCAAAGTGATGTTAAAGTGATGTTGGCAAACGTTTGGTGAATTGTTACATTCAAAAAAGTGTTTATCATTTGAGTTTAAAGAAATAGTTCACCCAAAAAGTTTAATTGTCATAATTTACTAATTCCATCCCATATGTGTGACTGACTGACCTACTGTACACAAATGAATATTTTTAGATGCATATTTCCCTATTCGACTTCTGTTTGATTCGATATGGGTACATTTCAGTTATAATGTCCATTTTGCTTGCATATGGTTGACATCACCAGTATCTCTGAAAAGAGCATCTGACTGGGCCTGTGGCTCAGGTGGTAGAGTGGGTTGGCTACTAATTTGAGGATTGGTGGTTCGAATCCCGGCCCACATGACTCCACATGGACTCCACATGCCGAAGTGTCCTTGGGCAAGACACTGAACCCCAAGTTGCTCCCAATGGCCGGCCAAGGCTTGCGCCTTGCATTGGTTTATGAATGTGTGTATGAATGGGTGAATGTGTCACACTATGTGTAAAGCGCTTTGAATACCGTTAAGGTTAAAAGGCGCTATATAAGTGCAGACCATTTACCATATCTGTGAATGAGCGAATATGAATGAGAGAATCTTATGGCTTTACCTCATCCATTCTATGCTGATCACATATCACATATATTCAGGACATTACTGATGTAAAAAACAGCACCATCAATATTTGAAAAAAGTCATTTTTGATCAAATCCAGCAGTCATCACTCCAACACCTTATCTTTGAGTAAACATGCTAAATTGCTAATTTGGTACTAGAAAATCACTTGCCATTATATCAAACACAGTTGAAAGCTATTTAGTTCGTTAAATGAAGCTTAACATTGTCTTTGTGTTTGTTTTTGAGTATGCAATAGACTGGCATGTCTTAAGGTCAATATTAGGTCAAAAATGGCAAAAAAGAAACTGCTTTCTCTAGAAACTCATCAGTCAATCATTGTTTTGAGGAATGAAGGCTATACAATGCTTGAAATTGCCAAAAAACTGAAGATTTCATACAAAGGTGTACACTACAGTCTTCATAGACAAAGGACAATGAGATGTGGAAGGCCAGATGTGCAAATAAACAAGAGGATAAGTACATCAGAGTCACTAGTTTGAGAAATAGACGCCTCACATGTACTCAGCTGACAGCTTTATTGAATTCTACCCGCTTGACACTAGTTGCATGTACAACAGTAAAGAGAAGACTATACATTGTGATCAGTTGAATGCCACTTGGTGAATAAAAGTACCAGTTTCGTTCCATAAGAGCAAAATCTGTACATTAATCCAAACTTTTGGCTGCCAGTGTATATACTTTTACCCAGTTCTACTCAACAGTGTCCTCAAGAAACTCAACCCATTGCCCTGACCCTTCAGTGGGTAACTAGAGATAAACCAACAGAGTATCAACATGTCTTCTCCAGTTAGCACTGCTCTATGAGGTCATATGGGTCTGAATGATTTTTTTTTTTTTTTGTTGTTTATTTTTTAAGTTTTGGAGGTGAAAGATGAGGCGGAGGGATTTGAATGCCTGTCTGCTCCCTGTCAGGGGCAACAACCCTGAACATTTATTGTCAAGGTTGGCAGGCAGCATGACTGTTGTGGGCACATACACGCACACAAAAAGCGTGTTATGTAAGCTTGCATGGCGAGGATCATGTGAGGGTTGCAGGCTGGCACTGTGCACAGATGACTGGCTGACTCTTTGATCCTCTCCTCTCAACCTGAGTGTTTATTCTCTTTTTCTGGTTGACTCCACATCCTCTCCCACTCTCTGTCTGCCTCTCTCATCCACTGTTCACCCTATTCGGTTCTCTGCTGTTTACTTTGCTTTTTTTCCATTTTAGTACACTTGTCATATTGGTGGATAGGGATGGGATATATATATATATATACTCACCTAAAGGATTATTAGGAACACCTGTTCAATTTCTCATTAATGCAATTATCTAATCAACCAATCACATGGCAGTTGCTTCAATGCATTTAGGGGTGTGGTCCTGGTCAAGACAATCTCCTGAACTCCAAACTGAATGTCAGAATGGGAAAGAAAGGTGATTTAAGCAATTTTGAGTGTGGCATGGTTGTTGGTGCCAGACGGGCCGGTCTGAGTATTTCACAATCTGCTCAGTTACTGGGATTTTCACGCACAACCATTTCTAGGGTTTACAAAGAATGGTGTGAAAAGGGAAAAACATCCAGTATGTGGCAGTCCTGTGGGCAAAAATGCCTTGTTGATGGTAGAGGTCAGAGGAGAATGGGCCGACTGATTCAAGCTGATAGAAGAGCAGCTTTGCCTGAAATAACCACTCGTTACAACCGAGGTATGCAGCAAAGCATTTGTGAAGCCACAACACGCACAACCTTGAGGCGGATGGGCTACAACAGCAGAAGACCCCACCGGGTACCACTCATCTCCACTACATATAGGAAAAAGAGGCTACAATTTGCAAGAGCTCACCAAAATTGGACAGTTGAAGACTGGAAAAATGTTGCCTGGTCTGATGAGTCTCGATTTCTGTTGAGACATTCAGATGGTAGAGTCAGAATTTGGCGTAAACAGAATGAGAACATGGATCCATCATGCCTTGTTACCACTGTGCAGGCTGGTGGTGGTGGTGTAATGGTGTGGGGGATGTTTTCTTGGCACACTTTAGGCCCCTTAGTGCCAATTGGGCATCGTTTAAATGCCACTGCCTACCTGAGCATTGTTTCTGACCATGTCCATCCTTTTATGGCCACCATGTACCCATCCTCTGATGGCTACTTCCAGCAGGATAATGCACCATGTCACAAAGCTCGAATCATTTCAAATTGGTTTCTTGAACATGACAATGAGTTCACTGTACTAAAATGGCCCCCACAGTCACCGGATCTCAACCCAATAGAGCATCATTGAGATGTGGTGGAACGGGAGCTTCGTGCCCTGGATGTGCATCCCACAAATCTCTGCAAGATGCTATCCTATCAATATGGGCCAACATTTCTAAAGAATGCTTTCAGCACCTTGTTGAATCAATGCCACGTAGAATTAAGGCAGTTCTGAAGGCGAAAGGGGGTCAAACACAGTATTAGTATGGCGTTCCTAATAATCCTTTAGGTGAGTGTATATACACACATACTTGCCGACCAATTTATTAGGTACATGTGTACACCTAATTATTTATTTGATTATCTAATCAGCCAATTGTGTGGCAGCAGTGCAATGCATAAAATCATGCAGATATGGATCATGAGCTTCAGTTAATGTTCACATCAACCATCAGAATGGGGAAAAAAATTATCTCAGTGATTTCGACTGTGGCATGATTTTTTGGTGCCAGACGGGCTGGCTTAATAAAAGATTGTGTCAAAACATAAATTTAAATTAACCGTAAAATCTGAAAAAACACCCAGGCCTAATTTAGCTTATGTTCTAGACATCTAGATGATCAGATCAAGTGCATGTAACTAACAACACAAGAAGTTTGGCAAAGTTATACACATAACTTGCTAACTAAATCACAGTCATGAAATCGGCCGGTTAGCAAGTTGCTGACTCACCCTGTTGTCATGTAAACAATAGGGATGTAACGATATTGACGATATCGTGCTATTGTGGTGGTAAACGTGTCTCGATATCATCGTGGTTGGGTTACAATATTAAAAGGACAGGTGTCCGTCAAAAAGCAAGAGGATTAAACACAGTCCCGCGGAACAAATCATTGTTAACTACATAGACCATGATCCTTTGCGCTGCGTCGTAACAACAACCGTTGTTAAGCCAATAGGATTGCACGCTGTCCACACAAGCTCACTGCAAGCCAGCATGGCCGACAGCGATACATGTAAGGATGAAAACAACAACCCCAAAGTTGAGATTGTGCCAGGCCCTGCAGCTTTTAAATCAGATGTCTGGAAACATTTTGGTTTCGCCGTGTCAAAAAAAAAGCACTATGTGATCAGCGTTTTATGTTGTCATGATCCATAAATACAACAATAAATTGCCTGTTGACTGGCAAAAGCAGAATAAATGTCAGTATTTTTTCGCTATTATCATCACAAACACTATCGTGAGCTATTTAACAATACCGTGAGCTTTTCCACAATATCGCAATAAATATCGTACCGTGAGGTCAATATCGAAATTGTATCGTACCGTGAGATTTTGATATCATTACATCCCTAGTAAACAAGTGATGAGGCTAGCTAGCTATCTGGCTAATATGAAATCGTTATGTACCATACAAGACAGCACTGACAATGCAATACTGGATTCATGTGAATACAACAGCTCCGACATCAACACCATTGCTGTTTATTTATCTACTATTTAGTTAAACATTATTTCATGATCCAAACTGCTGTCACATCTGCAAATTTGTTGATAAAGATGAAATTATTTCTTCCTCATGTGATGTTTATTGGTGGTTGGCAGCTTATGGTTAATTACCGCCACCTACTTAGCTGGAGCGTGAAGCAACAAAGTCATTCAGTGGAGTCAAACATCTGCTGAAAATCATGAAATTGGTTAAATTTCATCGAAAAGAGATCAGACATCTTATTGCCAACTTAATCATGTAGGTTATTGTAGATATACAATATATTGTTTAGATTTATCCGTGAACACACCATTTTATCAATGTTGTATAAAGTTGAGTCAATGATTATTTGTTCATCTTGGGTAACTCAACCAAGCAGACCATAGGTATTGGGCACCTCAGAAGAGGAATTCTGTCCACTTTAATGTCTTAATGCAAATAAGAAGGTGGAATCCAGATTGAGAAACAAAAATTCAGTTGCAGAGTTTTAGTTTTATTATTATTCGTCGGGGGCGAATAGCGCTAAACATGCATTCAAGCAAAACAGTGCTGACTCACTCTATGTAGACAGATCAATGCAACAAACTGCCAAACGTACACAGATGGACAGCAACGTGTCCGTATCATCTGTTCCTCAAGATTTTTCACCGCTCTGCAGGGCATTGTGACATTTTCCTGCAGATTGTAAGTGGAACGTTTAGGCAGCAGCACAGTCTTTGTGTTACTCATCCTGCACACATTCACAGTGGCACACACTCTTAATTTTTTTTTCCCCTGTCGCCACCATCATTAGTAAATGGAGAACGACCTTTTCCTCCACCTAAATATAGAGCCCACAAAGAATAGGAGGAAGGGAGGGAAGTGGGGGGCAGAACGAACGAGCGCGAGGGCCCTAAACATTTCTGAGCCTTTAAATACAGACCAGAGACGCAGGATGGCATTTTGTTTTCTTTTTCTTACTTGCGTCATAGTGTCACCATAAAAAAGAGCTTTTACAGCTGAACTCTAAACCGAGCAAACAGAGACGATGGCAATGAGTGCTGCTTTTATACCCTTTACGTATGGGTTATTTGGCAGAAATGCAAGAACTAAATGAGAAGGGCCTAAACAAACGTTAATGTATTACTGTCGTCCATCCAATTTCCTGCGTCTGAAAAGCACCGTTCCTTGTGTAACATTCGCTCAGATGTTCGTCAGCTGGATTGTTTATTTGTGTTTGAGTTTGTACAGATGGTATCATGTAAGGCTTGTATCATATTGTTTGTGCATGTGTGTGTACAGGGCCCTGTCAAGCGAGGGTTTTGTCTGGCGGTCTCCAGACTCTATAGCTATTAGTGACAGTAACCATCAGAGAAATGGCAGTCCCAACAGAACCCACAGACACCAAGGGACGTGCCTGTTATAGCTGTTATTGCACTTTGATTGAGAGTGTTTGTGTGCACACGCTAAGTTGTCTTGTGGTCTTGTGTGAAAAAAGTGTGTTATGGTATACTGGTTTGTTTGAAAGAACCTCAAAGTGGTTTCTTGTAAAGTCATTTCTCAGCCATCCCCAGAGTCTGATTTTTAGATGGGGTGTGTTTTCGTTTTTTTAGCCCCTTTTCCAAAGAACATCTACCTCTTGATTGTGACAGTTTTGTCAATTGTACTGTTGCTCATTCTTAGGTTAAGGGATTTGAATAAACCAATAACCCCAAGTATTAAACTTCAGCACATTACTCGTTGCATCCCGTTTGTAAACATTTTGATAAAATGATAAAATGCACAAAAAATAAAAATAAATATCATAACCATCCAGAGCATCCTAGCAACTGCATAGCAAAGAATTATGGTGGTGAGTTTTGCACATGCACTAAAAATGTTGCTGCTGCTTCGTTCTTCTCCAAGAATGTCAACCTGTTGATCATGACCGTATTGCCAATTGTTACTTTCTCATTCAATCTTTCTTTATTTTTTATTGTCCCATCAATGTACCTTTTGATATGTCACAAGTTTTCCATTTTGATTTCATTAATTGATTAATTGAGTTAATTTTTTCTCAGCTATGCGTATTTATAGAGCTAAATTGTCTTGTTGCTAGGAGATTGTGTGGGAGCCAGGGACCCAGTGAACAAATGGATGAGAGCAGAGAGAAAAGGAGCACTTCTTATGAATGCTGAATGACAAATACAATCACGCGCATGCCGTGAGTCAGCTCTGACGTGCACACGCAGTAGGAAGCTTTGTGTTCCTGTATGCCCACTCTCTTGGTGGAGGATTGGTCCCACAAACATTCAACTAATCATGTATGAACTGTTTAGTGTGAGGTGTCTCAAGAAAGGATGAAAGCTGGGACATGTTAAGCATGGCACTTGAGGATCTGGGGTCTTTTTTGAAGTCGTGCTCTACAAACTTTGTAGAACTTTGTTGCTGGGAGAAGGTTTGAAATTATAGGCTAAAATCAATAGGATTGTGGCTTTTTGGATGCCTTTTCAAACCAAGTTTCTGCAACTTTTCTTAAAGGTGAAGTGGATAATTTCTGCACCACTAGCATCACAAAAAGCATTTAGACACTCCTCTGGTTGGACAAACTGCTGGTTCCACCCCAAACTTATGCCATTGGTGAAGCCAACGTTGCTGTGTGGGGCTGGTTGATTAAACACTAATATTTGGAGCGCCACAGTATTCAAATTTTGGGGGAAATCAACCTACAAATGGCTTACTAGTTGACATTGCATATTAAAAGATGCTTCACCCAAAAATTAAAATGATGTTTTTTACTCACCACATGTAGTGCTGGGTATTAATACAGGTTTCACAACTTGTTTTGATTTTGGTACAAATTTGAATAATTTGCATTGGCTTTAAGTTTTTAAATGTCAATGTAGTGTTGTGAGGTAAGATATCGCGATACATCCCCCAATGCTCTTAAACATTACTGGATATTTAACCTCTAAAGTATCCAGACATGGGTTGTAAATTCTAAGAAATTTTATTAATTGGTTTGCATTGATTTGCATTATTTGTCAATGTAGCTCACTGTGTAAAGAATTTAAACAAATACACTTCTATAATGCAAGTATTAAAAGTTTCCTCTCAGCCTATTTTAAGTTAAGTGTATTTATAATACAATCATGCTGTGTTTTGTGTACATTTGTGAATTCAAACCTGAATGCTTGCTTGTTTAGAACTGATGTGATTGTAAGTGTAGATGATGCAGGGAGACCGGCAGATCAACAATGCTCGTTGTTAGGGATGTGTGAGACTAGTCGAATAAACGGTACTGATGCTGCTAGTCGACTCTGGAATTACCAGTCCTTCAATATTTTTTCCCATTTAACTGTTCTATTTAGCTATCGTATTTTCACAAAGGATACGCTTAAATTAATGTCATGTTAATGTTACATTTTAAATATAATAAAAAAAAAATATTAAAAAAGAGAATATCTGGAGAACATGTATACAAAGTTTAATTTCACCTCAGGCCGAGCATGCCTCTTTCCTCTGACAATCGCAGCACATACAGGAAAATGCATCACGCTAGATAAGCTATGGTAGCTATGGAAATCACTTTGATTGTTGGTGGTGTGGAAAGTGGATTCGCAAGTCGCTATGGATGTTTTTACACTTTAAATCTGTGAGTGCCTGCAAGTTATTTTTCCCGCTGAGCTGACTTTTTCAAGTGAAGAATGATCAGGTGAGTCAGGTGACATGTTAATGTCAACACAGATTTGGCTTACCTGTTTAATTACCAATGTTTAATGATGTTAAGTAACTTTTACTTGGCGAATTCCATTTAGAACAGGTTATTAGGGGTGCTCTATTGGTCCAGCACTATTCATTCAATTGTTTCCAATAAATATGCCTGTATTAGGTAACTTTGATTCAGTGAATGCGTGTCATGTTCTGTATTTAATGTACAATGATCATAATGCAAGGCAAGCACATCACATACATTTAGGGTCTGATTTGGAATAGATTAAGTATTTTAACTGGGTTGTATAAACACACAATGTTCTTTTGGCAGTTTTCTGAGGGTGTCTTACGTTTTAGACTAGTCCACTCCAAAATGTAGGCTTAAACATAATTGTAATTAGTCGTTTCGCACATCCCTCCCTACTTTTCATGTTGTACTTTAACACACAGTTTATGCAGTAAACGTAACGTTCATCTAGAGAAACACTCCATGATTAGCAAGGAAGTGAAGGATAAGTATCTGTTCCATTCCTGACTAGACATGACTTGCAACGCGCACGCAACGGTGTGCCCTCTAGCGGCGGAGGACTGTATGACAGCCTTCTCTATGTGCTTTATCAGCTCTTTATTTGTGCTATTTGAGCTTGATTAATCAATGATAAATAAGCTTTATCGATCAAATTATTAACATCAAAAAAATCAATCTTTGATTGTTCATTAACATCCTTAATCTTGACCCATGCAAGCAAGGCAAATGCTTCTGATCTCTTGCTTCTGTTCAGTGGGTCAAATTAGTTTACCATCTTTGAACTACCAGATTTCTCAAACAAGCATCTCAACCATGAGTCAAGCCGCATTGCCGACTGTTCAGCAGTTGTCACGGACAGTTAGTACCAGCCCACGTTGTCCAAGTCATCCTACCGCCCCCCTGCGCAGCGTGGGTCCCCGCAGCACATGTGCGGGGTTGGCGGTGGTGGTAATGCTGAGCTGTTCTGTGTTAGCTGCCTAACACGGCGATCTGCTTTATTAGCAGCCAAGCTCTAAACAGTCTGAAAGGGGCATTCCACTGAGCAAAACAACACATTGTGTGCCAAGACTCTCTGTCTTTCTCTTTTGTTTGGAAGTGTGGGAAATATTGTGTGTTATTTTCGTCCATTCCCACCTGACATGGTGCGCTTAGATGGGATCTCAGTGTAAGACTGGTCATTGTGTTTTGGGGTGATTTAAATGTTTTCTTTACCAATGGGGAAATTGTGTAATTTCTAATTTTGGGGCAACCAAAATACTTAACTTCTTTTTGGAGTTTGTTGGTTTTTTTTTTCTTTTGCATTTTTTTTTTTTACCACCAATTCAAATGCATGCCTTATTCATTCTTGAACCTTATGGCAAATATTTTTGATATTTCTCCCATATTTCTCTCTTTCTTGTTTTACATGCTTGTAAGAGAGAGCTTTCTGTGATGTCAATTTAAAACGCTTTCCGCAGTTTCAGTTTGTTTATTCAAAATGCTCTCTGCATTCTTGTAGTTTGTTGATTTGAATTGTTTTCTATGGTCTCTTTCTTGAACCAATATTAAATATGGAATAATATTTTCAGATTTCTTCCATATTTCTCTGTTTTTTGTATTGATTGTAAATTCAAAGAGTTTTCAGCAATCTAGATTATCAATTTGCTTTCTACATCTTAGTTTGTTGAATCAAATGGCTTTTGGCAGTCTCATACCTTTGTCAATTTAAAGAGATTTCTGCAGTCCCATAGTGTTCATGCCTCTAGATCTCACGTTGACTCAGCATTGTGCATGGATTTGTGATCAGTCTGTCTCTTAGAACATTGTGTAACCGTTTGTCAGATGTTCATATTCCTCTGCTATTACAAAAGCGCAAACAGTTTTGGTAATGAAACAGAAGATCCTCAAAGTCATGGCCACATTTTTGTCTCGACTCCAACATTCTCCTGCTTTTCTTTTGCTTGAAGTTGATTCTAAAAGTAGAGACCATGCACACTCCTGCTGCTCCATCTGTGAACGTGTGAGTGTTGTTTTGACTCCTGCCTCAAGGATTCTGGATTGAAATTTGTTTAATTGACAACATGACATTCTAACGACTTATTCAGACTCATGTTCTCAGACGTGACTGGGAGCTAAACAGATTGTACTGTACCTCTAAGCCAGTGTGCATGCAACTTTTTATCAGACTAAAATTCAGGGAATTGATTGGAAAGAACATGTGAGCCTACAGACTTCTAGTGCTGGATATACACATCTACTTAATACCATTGTGATACAAGTGATAAAGATTCAAAGCATTGCAATATTGTGAGTACAAGAAATGCAATATATTGATATACTATATGAAATATGAAGTCCAGCAGACTTCATGGAAAAACATCATCCTTAACTGTCAGTACATAGTAATTTAGTCTTATAAGGATGTTGCCCTTTGCTTAAAGTTTTTGAACAGACAAAAGAAGTAACTTGACCCCATTGTTAATCTTGATAAGACAAGAGTGATAAAACATACCCTCACCTCATCCCTCAGTGAACACTGTCATGACTAGATTGCACTGAAGGAACAATAAAGAAAACAAAACTTTTTATGAAAGTGAAAGGCATTACAAAGCCATTTTTGTGTCTGATCACTAGGGTTTGCTTTCCCAGACTGGGCGTACAAGCCGGAGTCGAGTCCTGGTTCCAGACAGATCCAGCTGTGGCACTTCATTCTGGAGCTGCTGCGGAAGGAGGAGTACCACGATGTTATCGCCTGGCAAGGGGATTACGGTGAATTTGTCATCAAAGACCCGGACGAGGTGGCACGACTGTGGGGCGCCCGCAAGTGCAAGCCACAGATGAATTATGACAAGCTCAGCCGAGCGCTCAGGTAAAAACTACATTTGCCAAATAAATCCACAAAATATGCTTGTCATTTGACATTTTCATCAGCTGTGTCTTCGTTGATAGCCCAAAAGGTGTCCGTAGAGTAGCTGGATTTATGAAGGTAATAGCTCTAGTTCAAATCCAAGTGAACTGCCTACCTAGGCAACATGAATAGGCATCAAAAATAGAGACTGTTCCAAGTGGAGACCACGTTTTGGCACAAAATCTTAAGGTAGCATCACATGTATCCCTCACGGATAGTCCCAGATATGTTTTTAAGAAAAACTTTAACCAAGATGACATAGTTGATGGACATATCATTTATACATATTTTATTTAAAATTGTTAAGAATCAATAAAAAAAACCAAAAATGTTTATATGAACAGAATTGATAATAGAGCATATCTTAGCAACGTGCTAACATAAGAATCTATCTGCATTTGTGAGCACTAGTCGTGACTTTGAAGGATGGCTATTTGTGTGGCACCAGTAAATGAGTCTTGAATCTCATTTCACTTCATACATCTCACAATTCCACATGCCATATTACTGCTTCTTGACATTCTTTTCATTAGCAACACCTTTCTATATGCATTAGCCTGCCTCCCCATACGGACAATTTATTTCTGGCTTATTTCCATTCTTATCTTTCACTCGCAATCTGTCCAATTGCCTGTTTGTCTGTCTCTTCCTGTTATTCAACTCTTTGGACCGGTCACCATGGCAACCTGTGGATGCCCACTCAAACCTGCCGAACCTGGCTTCACCGTACCAGAATAATCAAGCCCACTTAGCGCTCATCAGCCATCACTTACAGGACTAGCGTACATTCTCCACTTCTGAGAACTCTTTCAATTTTTCAAAGAGATATAGACATATGAATGGATGAAAGGGTGGTGGGGTGGGTGGGGGGGCAAAAACATATGTACAGTTCAGATGTGGAGCAGGCAGTTCTTCAGAGTCACAGCAGAGATCGTGATGACTTCTGAGAAATGGAGAGATGTCACTTTGAAGACAAAAAACATGTCTTCTCGATTAATGCTTAACGAGTGCACCCAAAAGTTATACACAATTTGCTAGCCTGTTTGGAAATAATAGCAGACATTGCAATACAGCTATCGACTGAATGCAACAACTACTCTGACATCAACACAATTGTTGTTTATTTATGTACTATTTAGTTAATAACTATTTTTCTTGATGCATAGGTGCTTAACAAAAAACATGGTATTATCGTAGTACACAACCAAAATAAATGTAACACCATCAAACTATTTGCAAGTAAATAATTGCAGTTTTGAATACATTTTTAAATAGACATTAACATATATGAACGTTTAAGGTTAATTAAATAAAAACTTTTGGTTTTGTATTCTCAGCTCAGTTTAACACACTTTACCATAGTTAAATCTGTTCTATAGATTTTTTTCCCACAACCAGTGTAGAAAACTTGAGAAAATGTGCAGATTCAGTGTAGGTCTAGTCATTAAGGGAAGAAATAAGCATCGGCATTCCTTACATTGGCCTGAAGGAATTCTCTCTCTCTTTTCAATTTTTCTTTATCTGTACCTAACAGGTTGCATGTGTTCTTAAAACTCTTTACACCCAAACACCATTCAAATATACTTCAGGCTGCACAGACGTCCTATGACGTAATTACGACACACACAATTGAACAGACTGCCTTTGAAAAAACGGCCAAAAGACAATGAAAAACAACATGCTCAGTTGTCGTATTTGCTTCGTCATATTTTAACCTAATGCCACTTGTAGACCAACATATAGTCAGACCAGTGCTTCCATGGTAGATGTAATCTTTGTTAAAAGCTTAACTCTCAACCATTTGGATCAGCCAGTTTACTGAGTGGCTTATGTGCCGCATGTGCACTTATTATATGAATGTCTACACACCACACATGGGCAAAGACAGACACACTTAAGAGCTCTTTGTGCTCTTTTGAAGCTAGTTCAAATGTACTTCAAAGAGTGTGTTTCTGTGTGCCTCAGCATGTTTGTGTCTGAGTGTAATGGTGTGTTGTGTTCATGTGTATATGCCCTTTTCTGTATGGTTTGAGCATGTGCAACAGCACTGAATCTGTGAGCAATGTGCAGTCATAACTTTTCTGTGCTTCATTTTACACCATTGAATATCAATATAATGTCTTCACACAGAGATGCCACAGCACATTTAGTCTCCACACAATCAATGGTGTCTTAATTAAGCTTTACTTGTCTTTTAGAGACACTGAATTCACGATTCTTCTTAAATATCCTAACTTCAGATTGTTGTGAACATTGTTACGAATCGACTGAATCCTTTCCATCATGTTTGCAAAAGTGTAACATTTGATTTAAATTGAATTTGTTATAGGGTATATAACAATATGCTGAAATCTTAAATGGTACAGATAATTTTGTCTGGATTTAGTCTTAAAATGGTTTGGTTTTTCACTTTTTGGACAAGCTGATTCAACATTACTGGCCTGACTTTTTGCATTCTGACAATTACAATACATTACTACTACAGATCCATTAAAGGGTTAGTTCACCCAAAAATGTAAATGTTAGAATCAATAAAATATATATATACTTCATTGGGAGAGAACAAAATTACAAGATACTTTGACCTATTGGATGTTTTACAGTAAAGATAACAGTAAATTGTTGTCGCTTTGGAATAAACACTGCCTATTTGTGAAGCAACTATCCATTTGCTAGTTTTCAATGCTTTTGCTGCATTACAGACCTTTATTTTCTGTAAACTGATTATTGTCCGTGCAAATTTTAGCCAGTGCAAGAATGTCAAACACAAATCGTTGGCCTTCAACAAATTGTGGCTCCTAATAATGGCTCAAATAAAGCGTGTAACAATGCCAACACTGTTTCTGCAGATACTACTACAACAAAAGGATCTTGCACAAGACCAAAGGGAAAAGATTCACCTACAAGTTCAACTTCAACAAGCTGGTGATGGTCAACTATCCATTCATTGACATGGGCTCTGCAGGTGAAGATCCTTGTTCCTAACACCCCTCTCTTTCTAAGACCCATTCATTTGGTTCTATATTGAAAATGAAACATGTGTTCTTAATATCATTTTATTTATCAAGAATTCAAAATGTTGTAGTAATAATTTTCCATCACTTTTTCTATAGGTTCTGGTGTTCCACAGAGTGCTCCACCTGTTCCATCCGGCATTAGCAATCATTTCCGATTCCCACCATCCACCCAATCAGATGTCCTCTCTCCCAGTGAGGAACTGCGTAGTCCAGGTGTCTTCAGTGGTGTGACTCGACGTATGGCTCGTGGCTCTGTCTCAGACTGCAGTGATGGCACCTCTACCAACTCTGAGCTTGACGAAACAGGCATAGCTGCCGGTGATGACCGCCCATCCGACCGGGTCTTCAGAAACCTTCTCCACCCGCGACTGTCCCATGACTCGCTGTTCCGCGTCTACGGTACACCACCCAACCCAACAGGGCTGTCCAGAAGTGGGCCCCATGCGCCCCCTCACAGGGTACACCATGAACCCCTGTCCCCCTTCCCAGTGTCCCCTCTCCCAGGCCCTGGAGGCTTGTTGGCTCCTGCTCTTTCTCCAGCTCTCTCAATGACCCCCACATCTCACATGCCCTACACGCCATCCCCATCCCTGTCACCCATGCTGGGGTCCCATTTCTCGTTTAATCCAGAAGACATGAAGCGCTACCTGCAAGCTCACACTCAGAGTGTCTACAACTATCATCTGAGTCCCCGTGCATTCCTCCACTACCCAAACATTGTAATCCCCCAGCCCCAGCGCCCAGACAAGGGGCTAGGAGGTCCTTTAGGTGTAGGTGCAAACCTACAATGTCACCCTCTGCACTACCAGGCTGAGGATCCTCATCTATCTCCTTTCAAGTTTAAACTACAGCCACCACCTCTGGGCCGCAAACAGCGAGAAGGGTCAGCCTCAGCTGGAGCAAACTCTGGAGGGGCAGCTGCTTCCTTCTCATATATTGGTGAGCCTGGTTCTGCTTCTGGGCAGGGTTCAAACTCTTCCTCATCTGGAATGATGAACTCAACCCTGGTAGTGCCACCAAAGATCAAGGTGTGTTTTCTTTTCTTTTAAGTTCTGCCATAGTTTTATTGGTGATCAGTTACTTAAATCTGTTAACAGCCTATAGGCTACTTTGCACTCACCTTGGGCTTAGACTTAAAATTAACTTAAATGGCCCATTTTCAGACAAGACAGGTTTTTACATTCAGAAACAGCTAGACGGAGCACAACGGAATTAAGCAAAGTGCATATACTGTATAAGCCCATTAACTCCCATATAACATTGTCCATATAATGTAATCACTTAATACACTGGTGATTGGTTGATACTTGAGTTTAAACTGATTGTGTCTAAGCATCAATGCATCATTGATGGGGCTCTATCAGTGCACTTTTAACATTACTCTCATGATGAATACAAAGTGTTGTACTACTTGTTTTGTTAGTCACTTTGAATAAAATGCAAATATAATCATTCTAAAAAGACTATAGTGGGTTGAAAAAGTGAAGTTGCATTGAAAATGTAATTGCTCCTTTTTGTTTCCATCTTTAGGTTGAACCCATCTCAGACATGGAGTCAGAGGAAGAAGTTGAGGTCACCGATATCAGTGAGGAAGAGCATGAAGACGATGAATGTGATGTCTTTTCCCCTCCTCATACCAACGGTGGCCCCGCCCCTCCACCCAACCACAATCGAATGACCGATGATGACGATCTTGAGGAAGATGTCTTCAAGACTCCAGCTGCCCCTACCTCTGGGATCGGCCCGACACTTCTGGGTCTTAAAGCAGAACCAAGAGAGCTTAACCCAAGCCAGGGCGCTCCCATCAGTCCCGGAGGTACACTCTGCATCCCTCTCAAGCTGCGCTTTAAACGACGCTGGAGCGAAGACCAGCGAATGGAGGCGGGAGCTGAAGAGGCAGAGGACAAGAAGAGTAGGGCCGAGAGGGAGGAGCTTACCCAGGAGGCCGCGCCTAAACTGGGGGAGGAAATTGGATACCAGAAGAGTCCAGAATGTTTGGTTGCACCTCTTGGGACGGGCCAGAGGAGGGTGAGCTCTGAGCTGCAGCGAGCAACCGCACAGCTGTCTTTAGAAAACAATGTTTGCTAAAGAGACACGGTCAGATAAATGTACCTACACAGAGCAGTCGTCCTTAAGCTCAATGCTTTCGTATCGACCACAGAAGTTACACGCAGATCCATCTAACCATGCAACAGCTTAAGTCCATTCGACTTGGAAGCCCAAACTAACATTTATACTGCTGTAATTAAAGGTTTGCTTCAAAATATTGTGACACTAAGAATTAGTAATACTGACATCTTCTCTTATGAATTTTAAGTAACAGGACACCTCCCCCAAATTTTGCCAGAGCCCCTCCTTTACCGAACTCATTACTTCTTGATTGCTGTGTAGACTAACGCCATCCCACCATCCTGAGTTCTTTTTTGCTCTGGCTTGGGGTTCAACTCAAGGCCTTGAAAACAAAGTCAAGCGATTACAGAAGTGCCTGAACCAGATGTTGATGCACACCTGTAAAATATGGGTTGTGATTATGTGATTGTGAATTGGTCTCCTCAACATCTTGTTTCCCCTTTGTCATTCATGCCCATGGAAATTTGGATCACAGTCCAGTGGACGTTATCTAATTTTAAGCAGACATTCTTGGATAAAGTGAAAAGTGCAGGAGGATGCTGGCCGCCCCCTTCAAACTTGATCATAGCCCCCCCACCCCCAGACATTCACAGAACCACCTTGCCTTTCGTTCTCAAATCAGGACCTTCGTGTTGTGTCACTGCCTTCAGAGCAGTTAATGCTTGAGTGCTACCAGTGAAATGCTGCCTTTGCTGCCATAGTGTCCAACCAAGGCTTAAGACACCAGCTTTGCTAGTTGAACAGCAAGTTATACCTTCGGCTTATGGGACCACTCAACAACCTCTTAACTTATCTTGTACATGTATATATAATGGGGATTTGTTTTATATACACTAGTCTATCTACATGACCACAAGCTGGAATACAAATTATGGATTGCATATGATTATTCCTTCTCCACCTTTTGATGTTATTTTCTTTTTTTTATAATGCAGTTTTAACCCATTTTGGAAGCAAGTAGAAGGAACACTGGGGCATCATATAAGTGGGTTCAGGTGCTTTAAAAGCTATGAATGTGTTGCAGTGAACGTATGGTTATAGTTTAAATGTTTAATACTGACTAAACACATTTATAAAACCCAATACACCCCTGTCTTTCTTAAAGGCAGAAAATCTCCATTGTTTGAGCATAAATCTCAGGCATACCTCACCATATACCCCTTTTCTATTACATAGGTCATCTTTGAAAATGAAGCCTTCTAAAGAACAAAGAATTGTGCCTTTTTATGTACAAACAGAAGACTGAATGCCCAATACTTTTAACTAGGTTGCTTCATTTTAACCACAATACATACAAACTCCCACAAAGGAGAGGCCTTAGAAACATGACCTTAAACACTGCTAATATGCCTTTTAGTTTTTTACCTTAAAATAAATTATCCTAAATAAGATTGCATTAGATTGCATATATTCTCTCACTTAATTCCAAGATAGTCGTATATATTTGATAAAAGAAAAAAACTCAAAATGTAGGTTTTGATATGAGCTATATTTCTGAAGGTAAATCTATATAAAAATCTAAGTAAGCAGAGTTTAGTTTCAGTGCCCTACGGTGCTTTACTTTGAATGAAATGTGTTGTTACAGACAAAGCTAAACATTACTGACCAATCATTGAGAACCTTGAGTGGCACAGCTATTCTTGGCCTTATAAGGTCTACGTATATAGTTCGCTCACTTAGATCACGCACACCTCCTGCCGCATTTGCTCATTTCTCCTACTCTGCCTCTCTGCAGTATTTTTAGTTGTTGGAGACTGTGTTTAATTCAACATGTTTAAGATTGAACAGGTATCACTATTTGGATCACTCATACATGCGAACGTCAACGTCATTTAATCACGACTAGCTCCTTTTGTAGCAAACTTTAAGGATATCCTAGTAAACAATGATGTTGTTTTCTTGAATGACCATGTCCTCAAAAAAGGGACCTTGCTTTATTAAACTGACAGTTTGAATCGAAGTAAGAGGACATGCAGACACTTAGCCCTCATCTGAGGAGGAAATATAGGACCTGGCAAACTCAACACTCATTTCTCTCTCTCTCTTTTATTTTTTGGGAGTTTGTTCTTTGTTTGGCGGCCTTAAACTGGTTCAGTATCTGTATTTCAACTGATAGCTGCCTTATTTGTGTTAGAAAATATTTTTTCCTCTCTCTTGTCAGTATAAACTGCTGTTTTATTATACTCTTGTTTATATGACCATTTATCATTTTAAATGTTGATATTATTGCTGGTATTTTTGTTTGTAACCCGTACCCAAATTTTAGCCTTTCAAAACGATAATTTTAACAAATGCATTCTCTTTTACCCTCTTTGATACCACATTGTAAAAGTGCTCATGATTAATAGTGCCCTGGCTTTGTATTAATGCTGGGTTTTTTTTGTATTTAAGAAAACCAGGTGAAAGGGGAGGGGTGATGTAATGCTATCACATTATTTTTATTTTATTATGTCCTTTTTGGTTATGTGTACATATATATATTTTACATTTTTGGGGATGATGTAAGAAAAAGACAATTATTTCTTTGTTGTGTTCAAGGTCTCCCACCTTTATGCTTCTCTCTTCTTTCAATCTTGGTCTCTCGGCGGTTATATAACACTTGTAAAGAGACGAAACTTGACATTACAAGGAACCATGTATACACTTTTTTTTTTCTCATGTGGTTTCTTTTGCTCTTGTAATTAAAACTGTAATCAGGGTTCATTAAAACAGGTAAAAGCGGATCAAGTGGTCTTGTTGTCCTTTAATTCCTTTGCATCTGTCGGTTTCCTCATTTTGCCCTTGTTGAACTGCATATGCAGTTGAGTCGGTATAAGTAGAAATGCATTTGCAGAATGGCAACAATAAACACTTCAAGTAAACAGTAATATTTTTTCATTGTCACTACCCTAAATATTTTTAGCCTGAAAAGGTTTACCATGGTAAAATCATGTTTTTTTTAATTTTCTTCTTATGCACATGCATAAGAAAAAACGTGGTAATACCACGGTTTCTTTGAAAGTAGCCTCGGGTACCATGTAAAACTAGTGGTGTTTATGTATATGATCATTATTCAATTTGGTGGCATTACCATCTTATCCCATTGCTGCACCATGGTATTACTGCAGTACTGTTTTGTAACTCCTGGCATGTACCCTTCTAAGTGTAGTTTTTACACTTAGTTAAAACAGCATCAAAGTAATTAAAAATGCAATCTTTTAAACAGTGTAAGAAGCTTTCAGAAACCACTAACTGTTAATACCAATTTGACAGCTTTATTAACAATTACTATGCTAAATGAGGTACTTTGGGCTGAAACTATGATTACCACAGAACATATTTGTACAATGTGTTGATGGGAAAAAAAGCTTGCTCTATAATATCGGTTTGGGCTTCGCACAGCTATGGAAAATACTAAGTGGCATCAGGTCTGTTTATCCACACAGAAACAAAGACATTTTTAAGTCTTTTAGTCATGTGCACCGTTTGTTTTGTTCCTGAGTGTTCAGTTACAAAAAGAGGACCACAAAAGAACAAGGGCTGTTATGCTGGATACCTGCAAACCAAAATGCAAAAATGAACCAGGATTTGCTTTCCTAACTGACTGGAAATTCATGTCGCAGAGAGACCGTTAGCACTAACGTTTCTCAACCAACCTGACAGGGCATTTTAAATATGTGTGGGTTGAATATGAACCAATCATTTATTTAAGAGGGAAACCTGGAATCATATCAAACTTACCGGAGTAGAGTTCCGATTCTGGAGCATTTTCGACAGTTTGCACTATTGCAAAAGTTTACATGCTGACGGAAACTTAAACACAGACCAACACTTAAATAAATGCCCCTTCTTTTTCGAATTGTGTCGTGATGTAGTTATTTGTGAAACAGGGCCCTCTGCTGCCCTATCATTGTAATCGTACACTCTTGTTAAAGGAGTAGCTTCAATACAAGTTAAACTCATTCGACAGCATTTTGTAGCATAATATTGATTAGCATAAAAATTGATTCTTAGTCGTCCATCCTTTTCTTTAAAATAAGCTCAAATTGAGGTTGCAGTGAGGCACTTACAATGGAAGTGAATGGAATCAGTTTTTGTGGTAATCTTATGCCACAAATGCTGTCGATTGAGCTTGACTTAAAGCATTTGTCCAAGTCCTTTAAGACGAAATAGTATCTTTTTTTTATGTTGATTTTAAATACAATCACAAGTAAGCCATTAGTAAGTAATCATTATTATGTTTTACCTATTGCTGCCATTACTGTTACAGATAATCCACACTTTAACTTTCAATGTATGTGCAAAGAACAGACTTCCTTCATGACTTAATAAACATGGAGGACATTGATGTTAGGCAGCCAGCACGACTATGTGTTTAAAGGTATAGTTCATTGACTATATACCGCCACTGCATCCTTTATCCATACAATGGAAGTCAATGGTGACTAAGGACAACATTCTCTGTCTGAAATTTCCAAATTGTTCCACAGAAGAAAGCTTGCCATGTGGGATGGAACAGCATGAGGGTGAGTAAACGATGACAGAATTTGTCTTTTTGGGTGAACTGTAAACATTTATTTATTTATTTATTTATTTGGGTCCCCATTAGCTTCCACAAAGTGGTTGCTAGTCTTCCTGGGGCCCATAAAAGTACTGAAACATATGTACAGTTAAAATACACAAATATAACATACATAAATATAACATTCATATAACATTACCGCATGTATACATTTATCCACATATACACATTCGCACTCATACAGCATTTGACAATATCAGTACCTATAAACAGTCACAAATTAACTGATGTAATACTATTAATTGTAATCTGTTTTAGAGTCTTTTTAAAATTACATATGTTGGATATATGCCTTGTTTTTAAATCCAATTTATTCCAAGCAGATGACGATCTAACTAATACTGTTCTTGCCATACAATTGGACCTTGCAGATGGAACCACTAACACACCTGAGCTCACCTGATGCGTAACATGTCCGTGACAATACCCACTAAAAACCAACTTATCTACAAAAGATTTTGGATTGTTTGACTTATATTAAGTTTGTCCTCCACCTTTAGCCAGCCCAAACAGGTGTGCATTTTATCCACATTAGAGCGAAAAGAGCAACCAAGGGCTACTCTTGCGGCTCTGTTCTGAACGATTTGTAATTTTTTCAGATGTCCCTGTGCAGCACTGGACCAGATTACTGGGCAGTACCCCAGATGTGACAGAACTAAAGACTGGACAACTATTTTAATAACTACTGGTGGACAATATACTGAACATCTCCTGGAAAAAGCAATGCCTTTAGCCATTTTTGACACAATAGTCAAAACATAGTTGGCGCTGGTGTGATTTATGATAAAATGTCATGTGTTGGCAATAACTGGCAGTATAGGGTGTTTTTCCATTGTAACAATTACCTTGCCAAATAATAATAATAATAAATTTAATATATACAATGATGGAATCTTAATTCATAGTGAACTAAACTCTTACCAGTCATTTTGCACATACAAAATCCAATAGTCAATATAGTATATCGTCTCGGTGTTAAGTGCAACAACTGTCGTCTAATAGACACATTCTTAAATAAGTAATGTTAATTATGTAATTATGTTTATTAGCCTTCTTATTAGTAATGTTATAAGTAATATGCATGTGTATTATTTATTATACATGTATAATTAATCTCAATCCACAGTCAACTAACAACTAACAAAAAAGGTACCATTGTTTTACCATATATAATGTACCATTATAATACTATTGTATTCTCTAAAGTACCTTAGAATACCATGTAAATGCCACAGTACATGAATATAATAATAATTTAGTATCAGTATATCAAAGTGGTTGGATATGGTTTTCCCATCTGATGCAATCACAGTGCTTTTTATTTATTTATTTATTTTGTGTCTGTGTTGTAATGACCTGTCAATGTTTTATTACTGTGTTTCAGAACATAAAAGTCTCATATCTTTCCTCACCCTGCAATAATCTGATAGTTTACAGAAAACGTGAGGGGGGTGGGGTTTGGGGTCATTCATAGGTTGATTTGCATGAAAGCCTGGATGCTTGCAGAGCTCATTGACCAGTTAATGGTAGGTCAAAGGTCAAGTCTAGCTGGAAGATAGGACATGATGGAACAGTGGTTGGTTGCAGAGGACTCATTTGTTTGTGTGTTTTAAGAGGCTGTGTGCAACTGCTGTTTCATTGATTGATTGATTGACAGAAACTCACTGACTTTACATTTTCTCTTTTAATTTGTCCAAACAAAAGGAAATTGGTGAGAGATCATTCTGTTAAATTAGCATTTTATTTTAGGTTACAGTTTAGGTCTCATAAAAGTTGTGTTAAATAGATACACTGGGATACACTTTTACTAAATCATGTAATTTGTGATCCGTTTATGAACAAAATTGTGTTTCAGTTCTATACACTCAAAAACATATTTTAGCCTATTTTCAAGATGTATCCATTTCAATTGAATAACACATTTCTATCTAAATGAATTGCCTAATCTTTAACCAAATAAAATGTACAAATCTTACATTTTCCTCAAGATTATTCAATGAGATGGAAATGTGTTATTCAATTGAAATGGATACATCTTAAAAATAGGCTAAAATATTTTTTTGAGTGTACCTTTTGCATTAGATTAACTGTGGTTCTCTCAAATGTGCACATAGATACATTGTGTGGGGTGAATGTGAACCAATAAAGTGTGTTTAACAGCATGCATGGGAAAGGGGATTTGGGCAGGGGATTTGTAGTTTCCAGCATGCTTTGCATGTTGCATATTAAATGTTATTTTATGATTTTTTAGCAAGATAAGAAAAGGGGGAGACTTACAAGTGTTTAATGTTGTTATTTGGGGATTTAGAACACACACTGAGCTACCATTGACGAGAAGCTTTTGCCCAGATAAAGAACGGGAGTGTGTTGTATTTTGCTTTCTCAAGAAGCAGTTACTTACTAATTAGCATTTAACATGCTAATGTTTGCTATTGCTAGCTACAAATGAGCTAATTAACATTTCCCTCTATCATACAGTAAATCAGTAATATAGCATGAAAATTTGTTAAACCGAGAAAACTAAATCATGTTAGGGACACATAAAATCGCTTTGAGGCTTCTTACTTGGGTAATTTAAAATCGTTTTATTCAATTATGCTGAAATCACTAGAAAAAATGTGTTTTCTGAAATAGAATATATATATTAATGGGTTTTGTTAAAGTGTTTTTGATGTTGCTTTGTTTGGTTTTGACATTTATGTGGTCATGTTTAAAATGTTCTCTGTTCTTCTTCTTTTGAAGTTTTACAGTTTGTGTCTTTGTGGCTCTTGTGAATGTCTTTCAAGCTGTGTGTTTAGTAGTCAGACCGTTGTAGGTGTTTGCTCCCTCATTGTTTGAGTCACTCATTTTTTATTCTGAAAAAGAGCAAAGGGTGTACACAAATACTCAAATAAATCTAGAGTACAAACACACACAAGACAAAAGGTACATTGGGAGAATAATAGAGGAAATGTGGGATTTAACAGTTCACCTGTTCAATTGTTTGGCTAGTCATCCTAACTCCCTTATTTTGACGGAATAAGCTCCATTTTGGCCTCTTTTCCCCTTTCATTCTCATTTTGTTTTATAGGCTAGTGTGTGAAACTGGCCTTTGAATGGTGACATAACTCTAGTTTTGCTACTCTTATTCAAATGTTAACCATGCAAAGTTCTGTATTGAACGTCGTCTACCCAGGCCAGGACTTCTCGGGAGCTTTAACAGAACAACAGAACAGGGTGTGGTGTGTACTCTGTGGACGAGTGAGCGTGTGCGTTATGCAATTTTCCATTGCATGCAATTGCTGCATGCAGAGAGCGTGATCGTGCAACTGATCTGTGGTGCATAAACTCATATCATCTCCATAAATGAAGTCAGTGTCATCTGTGTAAACCAAGCACACAAAACATAATCTTCTTTGTGTTGAAACACATATTTATTCAAATAGGACTCAAAGGAGGCAACCCACTACGATACAATCATATTAAAAGTCAATTTGCAATGCAGGGATGTGTGTCTGTCACACTCTATGGCATTGCATAGCAATCTCCCATTTATACTAATTTAATCTCGACCCTTCCTGTATGGTCGCAGAGATGGCAACAGGCATAATGAGCTCATCAAATGGCTTGGTCATTGGTCTATAGTCCCCCACCGCTTGACCAATCACAGGTTGATTTGACGACGCTGGCGCTTTAAGGCGGGCTTAAGACTACAACTGACGTCATAAGTAGTGCGAACGAGCTCTGTGATTGGATAGATTCGTTATGGTATAGAATCCACTTAAAAGGGTAAAATGGTGTCTGGAGGTAAACAAATAAGTTGTTTTCAATTTATATTAATTATTTGGGAGCTAAAATAACTCAAATGTACTCAGATGAGGACTTAAGTGTGTTTCGTCCAGTTCATTATTATTATTATTATTATTTTATTACTATTATTATTATTTTTGCGATTATTTCAGACCTCCTAGATTGATGCAGTTAAAACGTGAACTAACCTTTTGGATTACAAGATAATTTTATCGCATTTGAGAAAAGATTGTGTGCAGACATGAATGTTTCATCTAGCCAAAAACCAGGGTTTTCCCTATCAAGTTATTCATATTCTCTCTCTTTTATTTTTTATTGCTTTAAACAAAATAACATGACAGTCAAACCAACTGACAGCATAAGAAATAAACTAAAAGAAAAAGGCTATAAATTATACAATGTACAATGCATATAATATTACGATTCAAAAGGGAATATTCAAGGCTTTGTAAAAGCTAATACTCTTTAGCGCTTTACTGTTTTATTTGACTCCTGTTAACATATTAAAGTAATACTTCTATTTTAAAGTGTGTGAAATTGGGTTTCTGTGACGACCATTTAAATGTATGAATAAAATATCCATAAATTGACAATAAATGTTTAATATACAATGATTTGTGTTAAATTTTACAATAAAAATAAAACAAAACAAAACATAATCTTTCCTTATATCAATAACCGTATATATAATATATTCTAAATCGCACCAGAAATGTTTTTATTTATTATTGAACTTATTGATTAATTTATTGAACTTACATAAATAAAAAAAACTATTACACAAACATCAAAAGCCACAGAAATTAAACACAATAAATGAACACTACAAAAATAAATACAAATAAAATAATAATAATCAAACAAAAATAAATAATATAATAAAAATAAATAAAATAATAATTGTCACCTTCAGGAAATACTCTTATAATGAAGCCATCATTTTTTTAATCAACAGAGCAGTTTTAGCAGCTTTCTTATTAAATGATAAACAAAGAGAGTCATAGAATAATTTTAGATCGATAAAGAACAGCCTAAAATAAAATGTTTGTATATATACAGTCAAAAAGAGTTCTCGATTTCGCCCACCGACTCTTTTCGGCTGGCCCTCACATTCATTCTCATTGGATGAGACAGTTTCAGGATCAGCCAGCTGTTTCTTGTTTTCCCATAACGCGATTCGTCCAAAGGAAGTGTCAATCCAATGGATTTTGACAGTTGGCTCCACCCCCATCAACGTTATGCGAGTTCTGATTGGTTACTGTACCATTTTGTAGGCGCTGATTGGCCGAGGCCAGTAGTTGTCAAGGCTTTGGGCTTCATTCACCATTTTGCGACTGTAGTGTAGCCTGGAACCTAAACGGCTGGAGTTTTTCGGTCTTTGCAAAAACCTGTCGCGAGGATTGTGTGATTTTATCCATTTCATTTTCGCATCGACATCATTTCGACGGCACTGTAAATATTCACGCGGTGAGTAAAAACCTTAGCTACAAATCTCTCATCTGCAGCACTGCAGTGATCTGCCTATATTTTCCTGATGTGTTTTGATTTTATGCCGCGGATCATCGGAAATTGTGCGTCTACAATGTTTCGCTGGTAGTTGTTTTCCCCTTGTGGGTTGTGTAAAATGGGTGAGTAAGCATTTTACAATACACGCACCTTGAAAGGGAGGGGTACGGGTGTTTACTAGACAGCCTAAAAACTTTCTTTCCTGTAAATATTAGCGCGACAGAAAAGCTACTAATTCGGAAAACTGATTACTACTATTCGCTCGCCTTTCAGGGACTGTCACTCCTCAGATTTATAGTTATTTACAGAAAGATAATGCCTTTTCCTTGTTATTTAAACTTGGATTTTTTCCTTAAATGTGGCACACTCCCCCTCCCACATTCGGACCTTCTTTTCTGCGACTCGCGGGCCTGCTCTCTTGCAGTTGACGGGGCTGTAGAAACATGGTACCCACTGAATAATAAAAGTATCTCTCGATCTGCTACAATGTTGCATCGCGGATTTAAACCCTGCGGTCATTGATTTGATGTTGTCACTTCGCAACGCATACGCGCAAAAGTTTAAAATAGCATTTTAATTCAGATGTTTTATCGTCACAGGTTAAAAGCACACATTTAAGAAAGATCAAATGTGTCCTCCCCATATATTAGTATTAGAGAGTGTCGCCCTCGATCCAGAAGCCTGATGGAGACGGGAAACTGCTCTGCGGCCTTGTGTTAGGAAGAGGCCTGCGCCACTCGACTGTGTCGTAGGTGGTTGCAAGCGTAGTAGGTCACTACCACCAATAAAAGCGGTTGACACAGCGGTGTACTACTCAGCAAAAACTTTAGCAAGTCGAAGACAGCAGCGCCATTGTTTATGGGAAACCGGGCCTTTACTTTGTTTCACTTGTTTCAGGGGAAGTTTTGGGAAGCTGCTTTTGACACTTGTTTACTTGAGTCTTACGCCTGCATGGGGACATTTATTACTGAGCATTTGGCTTGTCATAAGACGTAGATGTTATAACTAATTAATAAGGCTCAGATTGTGGTTGCAATTGACAAATCAACAAGGGTAAATTGATTTTAATTAGAACTGTAATTACACTTTATATGCTACCATAGATATGGAGTGGAATTAGTTAAATGTACCTTTCTTGCCTCTCTGACCAGAAATTAAGAGTTTCTGCTCAAAAGGTGTTAGTGAAGTTTTTTTTAATGATATAATTGTATATCTGGAGGCAATATACTTGATATACTTATCATAGATTTGCGTGTTGCCTGCAAACTTGTCTTACAGTGCAAATGGCAGTGTGGTGACTGTGGTTTGTACTCACAAGATTACATTTTCGCTGTAGGGACTCATAACGACATGTTTCTTAATAGTGTTAAGAAACGTTATGCATGTCCTTTAACCATCATAAACATTTAACACAGCTGAACTCAGAAATCCATTATAAACTAATAAATCTTATGGCTGATATTATAGTCTTTGAACATTTTTGAAAAAGTAATATTTTATAGTCAGAAATCTATATATATTTTGAGATATTCAAAGCTTAAATTAATTGCAATTTGACTTCACTGGGCAATTTGTAATCTGCAGCAAATATATAAACTGGGTTGTAGCACCATCCGTGTGTCTGAATATATTTAGGCAAACATTTATGTTGATGGCTGCTTATCTTGGGTTGGTTTTAGATACAGTACACTCTGAAAGAAGTTTGGATGGTGAAGGAAAGGGTGTATTTGTAGGAAAGAATATGTAGTATTACTACTTGTGTAGTATTGCTACTTATGTAGTAAGTATTACTACTTATGTAGAATAAGTATTAATGTGTAAGGATGGCATAGTACATTGAGGTGTAGTAGTGCTGAGAAAGGAAGTGAGGACTGTAGGGGTGGATTGCCTCTAACAAATGCAAAAAGGTCACTTAATAGAGCGAGTGAGTGAGAGAGCCATAGAGTCACAGAAATACCACTGAACAAGGAATTCCCCCACCTCCTCCGTTCCAGCCAAAAAAAACAAAGTGTGTGTGTGTGACTTGTTTGGGCAAGCACTTTTCTGTGTTCAGTTTTTGATCAAGTGTTTTGTATTAAGTTGTGTTCTATACATGTTGTAAGGCTATGTTATGTTATATCATACTTTTAACAGCGTTTTGATGTAATTAGGCACTAGACCTAAAACAACATTTTCTGCACTAGACTTGTTTTTTAATTGTGTATACAGTGTTCTCAATATGAGTATTCTATTACAGTATAAGGACTAATCTATCTTATGTGCTGTGTTTCATTACAGGATCTAATTTAAGAAGGAAAGGACAGAGCAAACAGGAAGAGGCTGGGTCAAGTACAGAAGAACATATCAAGAAAGGGCGGGATGCAAGAGGGAAACAGGGTGGAATATATTGATAGGCCAGGACACGCAGGGAATCAGGAGGATTAAAGACTTTCTTAAAACTAGAAAAGATGAAGCCCATTAAAATACAAGGAAGGCGGTCACCCCCCTCCACTCGTGCCAAGGGAGTTAAGAGGAGGGCAGCAGAGAGTAGCCCACAGGAAGAGAAGAGAGACACAGAGGAAAAACCTCAAATATCGCCAACCTCTCCCAAGAGACATATGTCCTTGAATTCTGACTCATCACAGGATGGGCCAGTGAAAAGTAGTGGGTCTTCAGAAAAGGAGAGGATCCAAAGTGATGGGATCCTCAATATAGCAGGGGATTGTGGCAAGGCAGAAGAACATCCTGGGAGCTCCAAATCTGGAACACATAGCAACAGCAGCAGTCGACCGACCAGTGCCAGCAATAGCCCCAACTCTTCATCTAGTCGTAAGACGGCCACTTTTAAGGCCCGTGTGCCTAAGAAGAAGTATACCTCTGAGCACTGTGCTGGAAACCATGGCAACGCCAGCACTCCCAGCACACGCCCACAGAAAAGCAGCAACTCTCACAATGGTGCTGGTGCTAGCCAGGGCCCAGCTGTCTCTGCCTCACACACAGATGTACATGGCCAAAGCCTGCTGGCTGAGGACAACATTGCTGAGTACTCACACAACAGAGTGACTGGGCATATGGATAGAACTGCAGGTGAGAGGGATGGGGCAAACACATCTAGCCCACAGCGTTGCTCCTCAACAGATACAGCTAGTGAGGACTCTGCTGACATAGAAGTGGCAGTCTCAGGACCCGATTCCCACTCCAACTCCCAAAAGCCACACGCACATAGCACTTCAACAACATCACAGGAGAGCCTGTCAGTCGGATCAGCTGAAGCCCTTGCCAAAGGTCTTAAGAATCAAAGAATTCTGGCCAGACAGGGTCACAGTTTAGGGGATGGGTGGACTTCCGATCAGGGCCGGGATATATCAGGAGTGTTTCGTGCTGGTGTTGTACGGAGAGTCAGCGAGGAGCAAGGGAGTGTAGAGGTGCAGCTAAATGGAGAAAAGACCCTATGCAAGTACCCTTTTCGCGTGGCTACTGATTCTGTTGATCTAATTCTGGATGCGCCCCCACCTGGGGTGGCGCCATTGGCTATAGGCATACGGGTCTGCATTCCCTTTGGAGGTGGTGACGAAGGCAGTGAGGGAGCACGACTCTGGTATAGAGAAGGCATAGTCACTCAAGTGGATCAGCATCCTGCTGTATCTTGCCCATACCGTGTACAGCTACGGGAGGATCTATCCAATGACAGAAAGGAGTGGAGAGGTGGAGAGGAAGATAGAATGGGAATCAACGCTAAGGCTGTTTGGGTCTCACGACAGAATCTCCGTCTACTGGTTCCTCCTTGGGACCTAGAGCTGCCCTGGCCTGCTGAGCCAGGGATTGATGGCAGGAGGGGGAGAGAAAGAGAGTGGGAGGAAAGAGAGGAAATGGAAGTGGAGCAGGAGCTGGTTAGGTTGACCAGACCAGCATTTGGAGTTGAGCGATTGTTGCATCCTGTAACTGCAACTTTAACATCACCCCTTTCTTCGTCCTCTGCTGTTAGCACTGCCATCACATCTATATTTACTATAGCTCCAAATAGAGACTGGGAACATAACAGAGTGAAGGAACAGGAGAGAGACAGAGACTTGCAAAGGCACTTAGAGAGAGAAAGGGAAAGAAATAGAGAAAGAGAGACACACAAACATCATCCTCTTCATCCATCCACTCCAGAGGAGGACATGGAGGTCAGCCGTCTCAGCCAGATAAGGGATGGTGGGCTCAGTGTAGACATGGGAGGCAAAGCTCTAGGGGTTTCCTCTCAGCATCGACCCATTCTTTCTAAACCAAACTACCTCAGCCCTCCCCTTTCAGTGGTGAGAGGCCTCAGCACCCAACTTGCACCCCATATGCCCCTTGTCCCTCATCCAAATCACCACCCTGTGCTGCTGGGCCTAGATTCAGCCACAGGGGCAGCAGTCATCTCCTCCACACCCCAGCTGCCTCCCCTGCCCCCCACCTCCTCTCGAGGTTCCTTAGACAAGACTCCCAGCTCAAATTCAAATGGAGCATCAGGGGGTGGCTCTGGGTCATCTTCCTCTTCATCACGTTCCCGTACACCACTCACAGCAGCTCAGCAGAAGTACAAGAAGGGTGATGTGGTGTGTACCCCTACAGGCATCCGCAAGAAGTTCAACGGCAAGCAGTGGCGCAGACTGTGCTCACGCGAAGGCTGCTCGAAGGAGTCACAGAGACGTGGCTATTGTTCGCGGCATCTCTCCATGCGGACCAAGGAGATGGAAGCTGGAGGTGGGGTGGGCCGAGATAGGAGTGGTGCGAGTAGCACAGGCACTCTCACACCCGACCTTCGTTTAGGTGGACGCACCAGCAGCGAGTATGACTGGGATGACAACTCACATGACAGCAGTGAAGCTAGCAGCCGTGGAGGGGATTCTCGGCCATGTCTGGTCATGACCTCTCTCATGCCACAAGAACTGTCACGTGACCTGTCCCGCTTTGATTTTGATGACCGTGAGGCTGCAACTATGCTAATGTCACTTGGCAGCTCACGCTCATGTACACCCTCCTTCTCACCTGTTTCCAATCAGTCTCCATTCTCCCCTGCACCATCCCCATCACCCTCTCCACTATTTGGCTTCCGCCCAGCTAATTTCAGCCCCATCACTGCACCTTCACCTCTGAACCCCCGCCGCCCTCGCCACCTTAGTGGAACTAAGATCCCAGGCACCCCCAGTACAGAACGTGAGCGTCACCTCTCCGGCATCATGCCCACATTTCAAACTAATTTGACGTTCACTGTGCCCATGAGCCCAAGTAAACGTAAGCTGGAATGCCCACCACTCCCGCTTCCCAGTGTGTCAGACTACGCAAAGTCTGATCCTCAGCTGAATGACCCTGGCCTTGGACTCAACGCGGCAGGATTCAGGGTTCTATCCCCCCAAAGCCAGGCTACCACCCACTCCTCTTCTATCTCATTCCCACGACAAAGAAGCACAACAAGTCGGCCCTCATCCTCTACTGCCTCCACCCCGCCCCCCATGCTGGTTTCCCCCACACCACCTTCACCCCTGCCACAGGATCCTAGCTCACGCCGTATTGTTCCTCTACGCGATTCACCTGTTATCGTTCGAAACCCTGATGTGCCATTAACTAAGTTCAGTGATAGTCCCCTGAGCCGTAGAGGTAGCTCACGCTCTAGGGAGCACAGCCAGCCTCCACACCTCGCTGTGGGCCTCCAGGCCCCTGTGCCCATCAATGGCGCTGCAACCAATGGAGCTGTTCTCCTACGGAATCCTGCTCCCACCTTAGTCTTGGTGACCTCCTCCCAATCATTGACACCTGTGGCTCATGGACATCCTGTCCATTCAAGCTCTGCTACTTTAAATGTGTCCACCTCTAATGCATCTACTGGTCCAGCTCTTGCAATATATGGCTTAGGAGGAAAGGAGCAAGAGAGGAAGCCGGGTGGCTATGCAGATGCTGGTGGTAGTGCTCTGCCACAGCCTGTAGCATGCCATCCTTCCCCAACAGCCCTGCTGCCCCTCATCCTTCCAGCAGAGTCCCCTCATCCTGCTCCTCGCAAAGACATCATCATGGGACGACCTGGCACTGGTAAGAGCACCGGAAGATGAATAATACCAAACAGAACGCTATAATTTTTTTCACAATGGCCATCAAATAGTTTACAGTATTGAAAGTATTAAAAAATGTGAGTGAGCTGAAAGGCATAATTCACCCAAAAAGTTAATATTGTGTTATTATTTACTCAATGTTAGTTCAAACCCGTATTTCATTGCATCTTTTTCTATACAATGAAGGTGAATGGTAACTGAGGCCTACAGTCTGTCTTGCGTCCCCTTTTCTGTTCCGCAGAAGAAAAAAGTCTCCTGAACTATGAAAGAGCAACCTTTGAGCAATACAAATTTTTAAAGAACTAAAAAAATAAGGGAGCTCAGTGTGCCTTTGGTATGCTGGTCAGCAACAGGTGTGTTTGGGTGTGTGTAGTGAAGAACATTCTGTGATTTCAGGGTCAGTATTTCTTTAGACAGTTGTAGCATGTTTGAAATGAAATACAGGAACTTGCACAGACATGCACAGCAAGAGGGGGATTGGACAGCCCTGATTCTCATGAGTACTTAAACCGAGACACACAATTCTCTGGAATAACATGCCCAGAGCATGTTCATTTCTTACCCACATTCTCTGTTTTTCCAAACAATGATACACATGTACATGCACACACTCACTCCACATTAGAGCTGCACAATTAATCGTTAAAAGATTGCAATCTTGTTTCAGATACCCACGCTATCTTATTCCTAAATGACAGCTATGTATGTTAACGTTCCAGTGGCATGCCTTTGTAAGGTGGTGAAGATGCATTTTTAAAGGGTGAAGTTCTTTTTAACATGATATGGCATCTAAAAAACAGCGCTCCTGCATGAGATGCTGAATAAACTAGGAAACACAATGGTCAAAGATGTTAGTTCAGTGCAGTGGCTCCTAAACTGCAGGGTGCTGCAACGACTGACTAAGGGTGCCACGAAATCTCTGCTCAGTTCAGTATTTTAATAGGTACAGATGCTGAGAAATACTGGCAGTATCAAACTCAGTTTAGTTCAGTAGTTGCACACTGTTTGATTTCAGCTGGCTACTTTCAAACGATCACATGTGTATGTCTGCCCCTGTGCTTGTGCCCTGTGATGAATGCAGCTGTGTGCGAACAGTCAAATGCTCTATTTAAAAAAAAAAAACGCCCCTCTTGATGTGATAGTAATGTAAATATTGAGCTGTTAATAAGTGGATGGGACAAAACTCGTATATTTGAAAATACTGGATCTGTGCTGTGTAAATGCAGCCTAATATACCTGCTGCTCTCTCTTATAGGCATTCAGAGATTCTGACTGCATCAAAGTAGTATTAATGTATATCCAATAATCAAACAGTAAAGCTTGTCAATAGGTTAAGTAGTTTTATTTTGCATTAGATTACCTTTTAATGTTTTTATATTATTTGTATATAAATATATAATTTTTAAAATGTTTAATTGCTACTATTACTGAAAACTTAAAGCACTCTTTACTCTGTACTCTATTTAATTAATGGGTCTTGAATAATTACTTTAAAAGGTTGAAGCAACGTTTACAAAAGAAACACTGAAGGCTCCATTGTTTTAATTTAATAAGTGTTTTTTAAAGCATATTTGCTTTTTTTTTTTTTTATCATGCAACAATAAGTTAACATAGAACTGTTTATGAAGCTTTTCCACTCTTGTTTTGCTTCACTTCACTGGAGCAAGTTAAAAGTGCTAAATCCTTTTTTATGCACTTTAGCATAACACTTTTTGCAGTTTTTAACAGGTATGTTTTTTGCAATAATAATATGGTGCTGTTTGGTTTATAATGTATTATTTGTGTCCTCTTGTGGATTTAGGTTTATACTTTATTAACTTTATTCAAATGATATCTTACTTTGTTTAGCCTAATGCACAGGTTTTGTAAATCACTGAAATTTCTCTCTTCAAAATCGTAAAGAACCGTGATCGTTATTCTAATCCCAAAAAATGTAATTCTCAATTAATCCAGAATCTACTCTACATAACTACTGCATACAAATGAATGGCTTTTATCCTCAAATTAATGTGCACTGTGGCACAAAAAGGTGCTGTTTTTAACAGTTCCCTCTTTAGAAAATAGAGAGGCTGTAAGTTTTCTGAAACAGTCACGTTTTATATATAAAATGTTTGTCTGTTTCTGCATGTAGTCTGGACCAACGTGGAGCCCCGCTCTGTGCCAGTGTTTCCATGGCATTCATTGGTTCCTTTTCTGGAGACCAGCCAATCAAAGATATCCACACAGCCTGTTGAAGGCCAAACACTTGTAAATCAAGGCAAAGGTAAACTTTGATCGTAATATACTTATAGAGATATGTACCAATATTTTATATACTGTATAATATACAGTATATATATATACACACACACACACACACACACACACACACACACACACAGTATATACAGTATGTATACAGTATATGAAATATTGGTGCTCTCTGTTAAATAAAGTTAATCAATTTACAGAACCTTGCTGTGGAGTTGCCCTTGTGACTGAGGGACGTACAGACCAGCCAGCACCAGAGAGAGGTTCCCCCTCTTGCCCCCCTCCTTCTGCTGAAGACCCACCTGTGGAAAGAGATGGAGGCGACAGTGAGACAGAAAGTGATGCTGATGATCCGTAAATATCATTTGCATCTCACTCTTGTTTGCCATATCAACCGTGTCCATTTATTTTGCTGTTTTATTTGAATATTTAAGGGATTTTGCAACAAATGTGGCTAAAATAAACTTAGTTTCTTGTTTTTGCAATACATTCTAGGGTAATGTTTTTGAAGACTCAATGTTACTTTTTTTTCAGTTTTTTTCCAGGTGTTGCCCAATATACTTCTCCATCCACCGGCCCAGTGAAAAGACGCACACAATCTCTCAGTGCACTTCCCAAAGAAGGTGACAAGAAGGTAATCACTAGTCTTCTATATCTGTTAGCATTTTCATTCTATTGCATCATCATCTAACACTCTTAAGGTGTGTTCTAACTGACAGTGATCAAATCACAGGGGGTCAGCTGTTGCTGTATTGTTGTTTGCTAGTAGGTATACCTACTAGATTGCTTTATCCAACTCTATCAGGCTGTATCACTGTATTCACTGTCTGCACTTCCATTGGTAGTTGGTGCGCAGTCGCAAAAGTTGAACTTGGCTTTTTTGAAAATGTATAGCTTTCAAAGTTTGCTGCATATCGCTTCCAGTGTGAACACCCCTTTTAAACTTTATTCAAACAAGGCATGATGCAAGAAAGCGCAGTGGAGTCTCATTGATCCGATATCAAACATGAAATGAGTTCTGATTGACAAATGTATTTTTCTTTGCATAGTATTTCACTTTAATTAAGGTTACTTGATGCTGGAAACTTGTTGCATCATGCCCTGGTTACGACACTTACAGTCAAGGAGGTCAAGCATGCTCATTAATAGAAAATCAAATAAAATAGTTTGGTTATAATCCTTTATTATATTCTTTTAAAACTGCTCTAAAAATCTACACTTAACTGATCATTGGTTTTTTTTCACATCCCCTTTTCTCTCACACCTATATATAGAGGGAAAAGGACCACATAAGACGGCCAATGAATGCATTTATGATTTTTAGTAAGCGGCATCGTGCACTGGTGCATCAGCGGCACCCTAACCAGGACAACCGCACAGTCAGTAAAATACTGGGCGAGTGGTGGTACGCCCTGGGACCCAAAGAAAAGCAGAAGTATCATGACCTTGCCTTCCAGGTACATTCAGTACTAACTGGTACTCCTTTTGAAATATTGCATTATTAGTGGAAGATCATGTAATGCCAGTCAATCACTATTAATGTTGCTCGGACTTTGGGTTAGGGATTTGAACAAAACCCTAACCAAAAGAATTCAACTTGGGGTGTAATGCATCTTGCACCATCTGTGTCCAGTCGTTTGCCTTGTTGAGGAGAGGTGTGCCATTACTTTTGTGAGCAATCAGACTTGATCAGACAAAAAAATCCCACACACTTACATTGAAGGAAGGACCAGAGCCATATTTAGGAATTTTATTATCATAGAGAATTTGAGATGGATATTTATTTATTTTTTCTTCACTTTTTCTCCCCAATTTGGAATGCCCAATTCCCAATGCACTCTTTAAGTCCTCGTGGTGGCGTAGTGACTCCTCAGTCCGTGTGGCGGAGGACGAATCTCAGTTGCCTCCGCATCTGAGACGTCCACCCACGCATTTTATCACATGGCTTGTTGAGCGCATTACCATGGAGACATGGCACGTGTGGAAGCCCACGCCATCCACCGCGGCATCCATGCTCACTCACCACATTATAGTGGCCACGAGGAGGTAACCCCATGTGACTTTACCCTCCCTAGCAACTGGGCCAATTTGGTTGCTTAGGAGACCTGGCTGGAGTAACTCCGCACACCCTGGGATTTTCGAACTCGTGACCATAGGGGTGGTAGTCGGCGTCTTTACTCACTGAGCTACCTAGGCCCCGAGCTGGATGTTTTGACTCTGGACAGTAATTAACCTCCTAGCCCCTAGAAACAACCCGGAATACCCTAGCACCCACTCAGAACTCAGAACTTATTAGAAGCCACACAGCAAAACCCTGGTGACCATGATTTTGCATGGACCACTCACATTATCTTCAGAAAGTGTACAATATTAATTCACAATTTATATTCAGCTACTGCTTTTTTTACTCTTTTAGGTGAAGGAGGCTCACTTCCGGGCTCACCCTGATTGGAAATGGTGTAACAAAGACAGGAGGAAGTCTCTGTCTGAGGGCCGGGGAACTCCAGGAGCCAAAGAAGCTCACGAGCGCAGCGTTTCTGAGAGCACAGGTCTGTGTGGGTGTTTGTTTATATGTGTGGGTGTTTGTTGAGCTTCTGAGACTATGGGTGCATACTAGTGTGAAAGAGAGCTGATGTCAAATTAACCCTTTTCTCTCCCCAGAGGCCCATTCCGCATCTCAGGGGGTAGACCACAAAGGAGCAGGGCCCAGTTGGACATCACCTCGATCTGACAGTCATGGAGGACTAATTGGAGGACAGCATCCACGGCCTCGTGCCTTTTCTCAGAGTGCTGTGCATACTCTGGAGAGGAGGGAGAAAGAGAGAGAGATAGAAACCGCAGGTCTGTTTCCACCCCACCCCCCTGCTCACCCTCTATCCCAGCGGAGGGCAAGTGAGGACGTGACCAGTGATGAAGAGCGCATGGTGATCTGCGAGGAAGATGGGGATGATGATGTCATAGGTGAGTGAAATTACATGTTATATTTTTAATTTATATGAGTATACAGGTCAGAACACCCTAGCATTGTGGCTGCAAGTTTTGCACGGGCAAGCACCACATACATTTTCCCCCAGAAAAGCTATATAAACAGATCTTCATAGATGAGGCAGTTATTTGAGGAATGTAAAGTCTGTCTGAAAATGATTATCTCTCAGAGAGTTTTGAATTCCATCCTTATTGTCTCATTATTACTCAGTCTCAATGGAGTCTGTTTCTCCTCAGAGCCTGTCAAACTAGGATTATGAATAAAACATGCATGGTAAATCGGTTTTCACCAGCCAAAAAATCATTAACTACTATGATAGGGACCGGAGTGGTCACAAGGAGAATCACACCAGAGAGAAGAATGACGTTCCAAAAAGATAATCCATCAGAGGTGCAAAATTTGCAAATAAGTGAGAACATAAAACCAAGGTTACATAAAAATACAATTAAAAACAGTCTAAAAGCTAGACCTGTTTTACAGTACCAACTATCCTCCCTCAACTATAATTGCTGTAGTAAATTGTGCTCAAGCAGCACCAGCAACTTCGTCCATGTGCTCGAACACTCGTCGTCCATCTTGTCTTCCCTCTAGTGGCAGCTGGGTGAAAATTAAACAATAACATTTTTAGGTAACTTAAAATGAACTCTCACCTCCCTATTCTTAAATACAAAATCTTTGAAAACTACTTAAGAATGAGTTAAAATAAGAGTTAAAAACACCAATAGATACAATAAATATGGAAAATATGGAAAAACCAGGTCATACCAGTTCAAGGTTGTCAACATTGTTTTTGGAGTAGATGATTTTTGCTGGCCAAGGTGGTCTACCAGATCTAACCATCTTAAACAAGATGGTCTACTATGTTGAAATCAGGTCCCTCAGCTGGTAGTCCATCTGCTTATACCAATTAGGAATCATGCATGGATTTTCCAGCTGGATAGATTTTGAAAGGGTGAATCTTCTCACTGCTCAGTTCTCTCACTTCCATGAGTGTGATATTTACAACCCTGGTTTAATTCGATGCTGTGATTTCTCTGCAGAGGACTCATTTGCAGAAGGCTTCATAGACCTGAAGTGTAAAGAGAGAGTGACAGACAGTGATGATGAAAACGACAATGCAGATGAGGCTGACAGCAAGGTAAACCTTAGTAAAATGCATCCAAGACCCTTCTCTGTTAATAATTTGTTGCCAAACTATTAATTCCTTGTTAATATGCTTCATAAGATTAGGGTCTGCCAAATGTTTACGTGCTATATTAGATAGTGGAAGATTAAAGTTTAAGGCTTGGGCAGGTTTTTTTTAAGGTTGTAAATTCAGACCCAAGCAATGATAGCCTGAATGTAGAGTTACTGAGATCAAAGTCCTTCTCTGTCATCCTTGTGTTCTTGAGAAAGGCACTTAGATATGCAGCAATAAGTCACTTCAGATGAAAAGTTATTGCTGAGTAGCATGTAGCAACTACTCCCTCATGATGTCACCTAAGGGTATCCTTCCAAATTCATGTATTCTTAAGGTACTAGAGGTTTGGTGTCTGTGGCCCGGTTTTACACATGGTATAAACAACTGTTTTGAATGATCAGATTACATGTGAATTGTGCTAAATATAGATTTAAATGGGGTCCAAAGCGTTTTGTGATCTGATCACTCAAACCACATGCGGGGGTAGTCAGAAACGTATGTGACCAAATTGCATTTGTAGTGTAAATGGTAATGCATCCCACACACCTTTTGAAGGACCTCCTACCTACCCAACATGAAATGATTGCACCAAAACAAGGCTTTGAAACATTGCCAGCTACTGTAGATATGACTTTAAATGAAAATAACCATTCAATTTAAACATTCCATAAAGCCAATACATGCACAATCAAAGGCTACAACAACCATCCGATCCAAATTTTTCAAAAGCCAATACATGCACAAGAGCTTGCATTCATTTAGATGGGTGACCAACCAAAATTTAGAGCATCATCTGGCCACTGAATAAAATTAGTTGCTAACAAGGTTTACTCCTGGTTAACAGCATTATACAAATATTGGGGTTTGATGATGTGGGCTAATTGCAAATAGTAACAAAAACATTTCTTCTCCACCTTTCTATTTCCTCGTCTTCAGCGCACCTTCCAACCAGTTGTCCATTCCTCTTTGGCATTCTCTCCTGGTGCCATAAAAGAAGAAGATGAGCATGAAGAGAAGAAGAAAAAGAGAGGGATAGAGGGAGTAAAGCAGGAGAATGGGGGACCCAAAGAAGGGAAAGAAGGAGGTGGAGGAGGACAGGTTCCTTCTCCTGCAAATTCAGCCTCCATTA